>NW_006411093.1:0-11972 GCF_000296735.1 Chrysochloris asiatica
TAGCCCTGGCTTTCCCCTCGCCGCGCGCCCGCGCCCCCTTCCGCGTCCGCAACCAGAAGCCCAGCGCAGCGCCCGGAGCCGGACCTGCGCCCGTACCACTCCCAGGACCGCGCCCTCGACCGCCCCGCGATGATCGCGACCGCAGCCCTCCTGCGCGTCCTCTGGCTCCTGCTGGTCTTCGGCCGCAGCACCCATGGTGAGCCCCCCGGCGGCCCGGCTCGCGCCCCCTCTGGGGAAGCCTGCGACGCCTTCCCTGGCCGCTGGCGCCCCGCGTGCCTTGTCCTGTGCGCCCTAACTCTCGCCCGTCCCGCCTAACCCTAAGCCCCGCGTTGCACCCGCCTCGTCCTCCCGCACCCCTAGCATGCCAAGCCCGAGTCTGAGCCCCTATGGGGGTGCAGGGTAAGTGTAGGACCCCCAACCCTTTCCCGCCTCACGGAAGCGGTGCTTGAGGGCTGTTGGTGCGCTGGGAAAGGAGGTATGGAAAAATGAAGCCATGTGGGGAGTCCTGTGCAAAATTGCTTCTTTGGTGTCTAACTTTGGGGTATCTCTATGTTGTTTGTCCAGAAACGGGTCTTTGGGGGCGGAGGGGGGTGACTTTGCCGTTGTAGTCCCAAATGCCCAGCCAAGAGCCCGACCCGAGCCCCTCTAGGCGGCTTTTCTCTAGGTGAGGGTCTGCGACACTACTTTCTGCAGCGGCCATCTGCCTGTGACAGCAACAGAGTTGCCCCCTTCCTGCAGCGTCCCCCCCCAATACCTCTCCTGTGATTGTGGGGGATGGCATGGATGGAGGATGCCTGGACAGTTGGAGAGTGAATGTGTAAATGCATACAGTAGGCGCCTATTAAACAGTGTCAGAATTGCAGTCAGCTCTGGAAACACTCGTTCATGTCTTCTTAATGTGAGGAATTTGAGGACCTGGTAAATGGGGGAGATTTGACCCAGGAGGCTGGTGTAACCAGGAAAGCCTTTGAAAAACAACAGCCCCCAAACCCAGACACCTTACCTGTGAGTCTACCAGGTGAGCTGTCTGAGTTTCCCAGAGCTGAATGTTTCAAAAATCTGTCCTTGCGTAGCTTACTTTGCAAAAGTGAGGGTTTGACTGAAAGCCCACAGGACAAGTCCTTCCCCTCACGGTGTCCCCAGACCTTTTTTCCTTTCTGAGGATTTGAGGTTTGGGCTTTTCTTTGGGGGACAAAAGGTGTTTGTTTACTCCTAAGAACACGGACGGTGTTGTGGTCACCCTGTAACCAGAATCAAAGTGCAGATTTATCCATCCACAGTTGTGACATGCCCACTGCGTGTCAGACTGTGCTATCTGGAGGACATATGTGGGCTGTTGGGGAGGAAAACAGTGCTGCCTCGGTCCCAGGGGCATTGTGGGGGTGAATATGTGACCCTTGTGTGTCTCAGGTGCTACTAACTGCTTCCCGGCCTGCCACCCCATACATGGATCTTGCGAGGATCAGAACGTCTGCAGGTGACGACATGACTCCCAAGAGGTGGGGGGAGGGGGGAGGGCAGGGCAGAACCCTGAGGGGGTCTCAGTGTCAAAGAAAAGTGAGGTGGGGGCTTAACCACTGAACAGCGACAGACAGCCACCTGTCCCTGCAGCGGCTGATTGGGGAGGGCAGGAGAGAAGAGGGAGGAATGGGGGGGCAGAGTTAGAGCCCCCGCCAGATGAGGCTCTGCGGCAGAGTGTTGAAGTGACGTGGGCTCTCAGAGACCCCGTGTCTGCTCCCCGTGTCCTGTCCTCTTTTTCTGCATCCTCATTCAGGTGTCTGGGATCTGCCTCCTAGAACCCCTGGCCTGGCACTGAGAGCCCCCCTAAGTCCCTCTCACATGTACACATCTCTCCTCCCCACAGGTGCCAACCTGGTTGGCAGGGTCCCCTGTGTGACCACTGCGTGCCCTTTCCTGGCTGTGTCAACGGGATCTGCTTCGAGCCTTGGCAATGCATTTGTGACGAAGGCTGGGAAGGCCACCTCTGCGATATAGGTGTGCACAGCCTCTGCCCTCCCTCACCTCCCACAGCCCTGCCCCTGCCCCCCAAACCAATGTTGTAATGGTGTGTGGACATGATTCCCGGGTGCCAGAGCCCCCTCCAAGGTACGGACTTGAACTCATCAATTTGATGTGCACGTCACCAGCATCCAGAGAAGGGGCTGGAGGAGCTGGGGGTGGGGCAAGCTGCCAGTTGAATAAAAAGTCACAAAATACACACAAAGCGGAAAGTGTGGGGGGGGGGGGGGGGGTGTCACAGGCCAGGGCCCACCTGCCTAGGTCATTGAAGTGTAGACAGCAGCTATAAGATGAGCACACGCAGGACTGTAAGGGACGCAACAATGAGCCAACATACAAGTAAACCAACTGGTAAGTTGTCAGGACACTGGGCTGGTGCTGGGATCTGGGAGAGGTCAGGTCTAGTGGAGACTGTGTGGGACGTGCTTCGAGTATGGAGGGGGGTTCTCTGTTGATTTCATTAATTTATGCTGTCTTTGTCCTCTGTTTACCCTGGGAAATGGTCAGTTGCCTGTTGCTGCCTTTTCAGGCAGGTGGCAAAAAAAACGTTCACTCCAGCCCATTCTCATTTGCAAAACCAACCCCAAAGTTGTAGAAAAAATCCTAACAGCTGAGGCAGGCACCTGCCAGGACACTGTCCTCCCTTCCCTCCCATTAGCAGAGACCACCCAGAGATGCCCTGAGGGGTGCTGATGGCTTCTGTTGAAGCTAAGCAACTCCCGAGATCAGAAGATAGCTGTTTCTGGAGCTTTCAAATCTACCTCTTGTACATTGCCTTAGGGGCATTGAACCAGCCTTTTAAAATGTACCAGGCACCCATGCTACAAACAGGGAAATTGAGGCTCAGAGAAGGAACACATAGAAGTAGGAGGAAAAGCCAGGCTAAACTCTGTCCCCAGAAGTGGGTACATTCTTCTCCAACACGGCTCATTACGAAGGCAAACCCTAGCGCCCTTTTCTGGCCTCTGCCCCTCAGAACCCAAGCAGCTGAATTTTAGAAGTGGTCCTGCTGGGAGTTATCTTGGTCCTTAGAGCCCCCCTCGGCGTGGGACTCCTGCCAGTGATGCATGTTCTGGCTGGCAGCGTGCACCCTCACAGCTGTACCCCTGCAGCAATGGCAGAGCCACACTCGGGGTGGGGTCAGGGGCTGAGCCTGCTCGAGAGTCCCAGGACACCCACTTGAATTTCCAGACAAAAGCCACGTTCCAGAACTGTGTGGCAGGGTGGGGGTGGGGGGTGTCCTTGGACAGAAGACCACCAAGCTTGGGGTAGCTGGGAGGTCTGGGCTGAAAGGAACTAGTTTGTAGATAAGAGGCTGCCCTCTTCCCACCTCCCCCCTTGGAACCTTTCCCAGTCATAGCTGTTCCCCCACCCAAGAGACCCCAGGCTGCTGCTTCCTTGCAACAGACAACCTCCCCTTACTTTTGGTTTGGGGGCTCAGGAGGTAAGAATGGGTCTGATTCTTAGCTCACAGACCTGGGGGTCACAGGGAGCAGGCAGGGGAGTGGCCAACTCTTCAGCTTAAATTTCCCTTGCTCAAGCAGCTGTGGAGAGGCTGCGAGGCTGCCCCAATCCCACAGTGGTGGGCTGAATCCTTGTTCTGTCTCTTTGCACCAAGCCAGGCTTCACTCCACTGACTATTAGCCCCCATCAGTAGTCACTTGCCTGCCTTTTTCCCCAGCAGCTCAGCTAAGAGCTCCCAACATCCCCCAGAGCAGTAGGCTAAGTCAGGTGCTTGGTTCCTGATAGGGGTCTTTACATTCCTACTTCCATGGGGTTATTTCTCAAGAACTGGAGCACTGGGCCCCTGAAGGATGGACGTTTCCACCCTACCCCCCTCCCTACCTGAGAAGCTGAAATTGAACATTTGTCTCATGACAGTGGTGTTGAATCAGGAAAGGGGCAGGAGGTCTGCTGGGCTTTGGTACCCTAGTGCCAGTAAAGGATCACCACAGTACACAGGAAACTTCTTTAGCTCCCAAAGCCTCAGTGTACTCACCGTGGAGTATGAAAGTACACCCTCATTCTTGGGCCCCCGCTTGGTGACCATCAGCAGTGGCCGCCATCAGTCATCTGTTGTCGTTGTTAAGTGCCATCAAGTCGATTCCAACCCACAGCGACCGTGCTTCCAAGGAACGGCTGCTGAGCTTGAACCGCCAACCCTGCAGTTCAAACAACTTTGCAGTAGGACGCATTAACCCACAGCGCCACACCAGGACTCTTGGTGTCATCTGTGGATTCAGCTAATGTCACCCACTTGCCACCAAGTACTCTTGGCTTCCCAGGAGTTGAGGGTGACAGGGTGGTCTGGGTTTTTTTCCTGCCCTCCCAGACATCCGCCCTTGTACCTCGAACCCTTGTGCCAACAACTCGACCTGCATGGACCTGGATAAGGGTGGCTACAAATGCTCTTGTGCCCCTGGCTACATGGGACCCCACTGCCAGGAGAAGAAGCCGGGACCCTGCGTGATCAATGGGTAAATATTCCTCCCTGTGTCTGATTGGTGAGTGCCTCATCTAGTCCTGCTTCGTGTCCAGCCCTGTAGGACCTGCTGCCTGGCCAAAGAGGACGCAAGTGCTGCTGCTGGCTGCTCTGCGTTGGGGGGGGGGGTCTGCCCCAGATTAGGGGTATTCACGGGGACATGTATGTCATTTCCATATTTCTTTAAAGGCTCCTGAAGTCGATTTTGTGTTCAATGATGTTCCAAGTCCTATATGCAAATGGCAGGGGTGGGGTGGGGGTGGGCACACAGCTTGGAGCTTCATGGTTTTCGGAAAGGTACCATACTGGGAGAGCAGAGTTCAGTCGGGCTGTTTGGCAAGTCCAGATTTTAAGGGAGGTGATGAACTGGAGAGCCAATGCATTGGGTTTTCTGGGATGTCTGGGGAGGGTGCTGCCAGCCTGAGGAAATGGGTAGAAAGGACTACAGCCAGTATAAGAGAGGGTGGGCAAGGGAGGGCCAGAGGCCAGGGGCCCAGCGGAGAGAGGACCAACAGACAGACTGCTGTCCTGGGTGCTAGTCTGGAGTGATTTTTCTAGCTCCTCTGCCTCCTTCTGGCTCTGAGCCTGCCCTGTCCTGGAGTGGAGCCTCCAGTGAGACTAGGAGGGATGGGGGCACCAAGAGGCCACAAAGGCAGGATCCAGAGTAGACCCAGTCCTGGGCCAACAGAGGACACACCAGCTGAAACACAAATGCAGTTGTTGTGGTCTCAGCATCCCACAGAGGCAGAAAAGATGCCAGAGCTGGGAGACCAGTGCAAACAGACTCTGCAGGGCCCGGGGCTCAGTGTCCAGAGGGGGCAGACAGAGGAGGGGGCACGGAGTTGGCTCCATCTCCGTGAGCAGGGCAGGAGGACAACCTAGTTTGTGTTCTTAGGCAGACTAGAGCCCTGGGCCCTGGCATTTCTTCAGAGCCCAGCCCTGCGCCCAGTCCCACAGCCTGAGGTTTGCTTGTTTATCACCTCTTTGCTCTTCTGAGTTTTGGTATTTATCAGATGACAAAGGGCCCGCTCGTTTAAAAGCACTTACATTAAATGCTCTGTGTGTTCTGCTTTGAGCAAACAGCTTCGGTCTGCAAGTTGCACTCGTTGAATGGCCCCCCTATTAACGCCACCCGGCACAGACAGCCTGGGCTCATGCCAGCAGAGACCAACGACGTGGGGCTCATTTCACTGCGAGAAAGTCCCCAAGGGTTCCCATACAATATCCTGTGGGCCCATTCCGCTGAAAGTAACATAAATACAACCCAGATAAGAGGGAGGGGTCATGGCAGCAGAGCCCAGCAGGAGTGAGTGAACCCCTGCGCCCCCCTGGTGACAGCCCCCTGGTTTTAATTGTGTGCCCCCCCCACCAGACTCAAGTTTCCCCATCCGTCCAGCCTCTGGAAAGATGTTACTAGAGGTAGAAGGAGTTGGAAGAGCCTGAGCCTCTGGCTCCCCTACCCTCTGTCCTAGCCCAGCCCCCCGAGGGCCTGTTACCTGTCCCCCATTGTGTTGCAGTTCCCCCTGCCAGCACGGAGGCACCTGTGTGGACGATGAGGGCCGGGCCTCCCATGCCTCCTGCCTGTGCCCCCCTGGCTTCTCAGGCATCTTCTGCGAGATTGTGGCCAACAGCTGCACCCCCAACCCATGCGAGAACAACGGAGTCTGCACCGACATCGGGGGCGACTTTCGCTGCCGCTGCCCGGCCGGCTTCATCGACAAGACCTGCAGTCGCCAGGTGACCAACTGTGCCAGCAACCCGTGCCAGAATGGGGCCACCTGCCTGCAGCATGCTCAGGTGAGCTACGAGTGTCTCTGCAAGCCCGAGTTCACAGGTCCCACCTGCGCCAAGAAGCGGGCGGTCGGCAACCAGCAGGTCACCCGCCTGCCCAGTGGCTACGGGCTGACCTACCGCCTGACCCCCGGCGTGCACGAACTACCTGTGCCGCAGCCCGAGCACCGCATCCTGAAGGTATCCATGAAAGAGCTCAACAAGAGCTCCCCGCTGCTCACCGAGGGTCAGGCTATCTGCTTCACCATCCTGGGGGTGCTCACCAGCCTGGTGGTGCTGGCCACCGTGGGCATCGTGTTCATCAACAAATGCGAGGCCTGGGTGTCCAACCTGCGCTACAACCACATGCTGCGCAAGAAGAAGAATTTGCTGCTTCAGTACAGCAGCGGGGAGGATCTGGCGGTCAACATCATCCTCCCCGAGAAAATCAACATGACCACCTTCAACAAGGAGGCTGGCGACGACGAGATCTGAACCGCATCCCCACGGGCCCCTCTATAGTCTCGGGGTTCCGCAGAGCTCACTATATGCGGTCTGTCCTAATCTTTGTGGTGGAATTTGCTATCCTTTGTGTTGAATCTGGTGAACGCTATGCTTACATATATTGTCTTTGTGTTGCTGTGTGACAAACGCAATGCCTGGCAAACCCCCTCTCCACCCTTCTCTCCTCTTAATGCATGATCTATAAACAAAATAAGAAATTCATCTTTAAACGAGTAAAAAAGATATAAGTATGTTATTCTAAACGTAAATTACAAAATATCAAAAATACCAAAAAAAAACATGGTAACAGAACCAGGACTCGATGCCGACATCCCTCTCGGGGGACCTCGGCCGCAGGGTCCTTGTGAAACCACTACGAATGCTGTACATGACCAATCACTGTGAAAAGGGCTCAATTCTCTTTCATTCGTTAATTCTCACACGCCACATCCGACTCGCGCTCATATCGACTTCTCCAGCGCAACCCTTAGATCTTTCTGATTGGTTTGAGAATTTTGCAGAGTGCAGCGGCCGTGTGTAAAGCAGAGAGAGCACCCCTTCGGGATGGTTGGTTGGTTGCTGGGGGGCTGGGACCAGGGAGGTCCCAGCCCTGCCAAGAACTTAACTGTAAGGTTCCTAGCAAGTCCTCTTTGCCCCTGGGTCTACCTCTTCTCCTCTCTCAAAGAAGGGCTGGAAGGCCATGAAGGTCCTCTCTCATATAAAAATTTGGAACGAGGGGTGCGAACCCAAATGATTCCTGGCCCGTAAAAAGTAGGACTTGATGTAGATTAGATCTCATCCCAGGGTCTGAAATGTTCTGGCCTATCCTGGATACTCACTTGATATGTGGAAATTAGTTCTAATTGCATTTCTTAACGTGGGCAGCCTCGTGGCCCATTCACGTTTAGAAAAAGAAAATCAGCTGGCCCCTTGGATTCACAATGTGTCATTTGGGGTTGCCATTTAGGCAGTCCCCGCAAAGCCCTAACACTCTTCCCCCTTCCCTACCCTATAGTGAGCTCCCTCGAAATTTCAAAGCACTTTGAACCACAAGTGCCGCTGGTACAATGGAAGCAGCAGATCAACCCCTTTCCCCCCAAGGTTTTCACAGGGTTTGAGTGGACTTTGTCACTTGTGAGGTGTGTCCCAGTTCTTTGGTGAATGTGGTAAAAGTCGTAAGCTACCCAGTGGTGGGTTTATATTTTTGTTGCTGAGCTAATAACCCTCAGATCCCCAAAGACCTACCCAGCTTCTGAATGATGAATTTTTGACTTTTTGTTTTATTTTTTTAAAGAGCATCTATCTTTTTTGCAAAAAATAGAAGGATATGGGACAGAGCTCTGTTTAGCTTTCCAGCTCTTCGGCCGGGCAGCTAAACAGCCTTGGGTACCAGATCAGAATATTTTGCTTCTTAAATTATTTAGATAGAAAACTATATGACTTAGCTTTATTGAGTATCACCTGCCGAATTTACCTTGCTCCGAACATTTATTTATGAGTCTCCACCATCAACATCATCACAGTCATTCGAGTCATGGTCACCACATACGCACACATGGAAATAACATCAGCCATCCATCAGCCATTGGATTCGTCGTCATAACCCAGCCATCGACTTCATTGTCCCTCAGTCCCTGGGCCCATCTACCCCAAGTACCTGACATCCTGACCCCATACCCATCACGTCCCTCCAGCACCTGGTCCCCGTCACCCCTTGTCTTGTATCCTCACTCTTGTCACCATGTCCCAATGACACCCCAACTCCTGCCCCCTTCACCATTAAGACCCCTCCCCCTATTCTTCCCATTGAGCCCCTCGCCATCCCTCTTGAGCCCCTTCCTCTCCTGCATTTCCATCCTTCCAAACCGTCTCCACCATCACGGTCATTGCCAGGCCCCCTCCTACCCCAAAGCTCCAGTCATTGCCACTCCTGACCCCACCTCACCCCACCTCACCTCAGGTCCCTTCCCCCTCCCCCCAAGCCCCTAGCTTCCCCACCCCTTGCCTCTGATTACCTCACCCCAAGGCCCCCACCCTTCTTTCTCCCTAGTCCTTGCTCAGGTGAGCTACGAGTGTCTCTGCAAGCCCGAGTTCACAGGTCCCACCTGCGCCAAGAAGCGGGCGGTCGGCAACCAGCAGGTCACCGGGGGGGCAGGGGGTGGTGGTAGTGGGGAGTCTGAAACTCCTTGAGCTGCCCTGCCTCAGTCCCTGCACTGTATCCCCAGCAGGTACATTGTCTTTAATCAAGGGTCAAGTGTCTGGAGAAGAGGGAGGGAACGGAAAGAGGAAGGTGGGTGGGGGGAAGGGCTGGATCCTCTACAAACTGTCCCCTAGCACCAGCTCCTTAGTGAAGCAAGCAGACTTGGCAGGAGAGACGTTTGCAGCTCTGCTGGCCAGGTTCAGGGCCGGCAGCACAGACGGAGCTTAGCTTGGTTTCGAAGAAGCCCAAGTCCTATTACCCCTGGACCACCTGTCCCATGTGCTGTGAGCATGGCGCTGTGCTCACATCTGGTCTGGAGCTGCCTGGGTCCCTGAGGAGAAGGGAGGGTCCAACTAGAAGCAGGGAGGTGGTGGGAGGGGGGCATCCTGAGCCAGCCTCTGCCCTGCCTCCCCACCCACAGGTCCTGCTTGCAAACACCAGAAGGAGTCAGTTCCCCAGGGGCCAGGATGGCATTTTCTTGCGTTCTGTCTGTGCAGCCGAAGCCTGAGACAGTGTCTACTCTCCCTCTATCTCCCCCTCCCATCCGTCAGTCCGTTCCTCACCGGCTCTGGCTCTGGCTCTGTTGTCTGCGCGTGATGCAGAGACATGCAGACTTGATTATCAAGACTGAAGCAAACCCTGGAAGGGCTCACGGGAGCCCTCCAGGGACATAGAGGCACGGGCCCTAGGTGGGAAGGAGTGTCCCCAAGACCAGGATGGGCCTCAGCAGGCCTTACACTCACGGTGATTTTCTACTTCGAAACCTTGAGGTCCCCTTTGGGAGCAGGTGTGACATCTGTGTTGATGGATAAGGAGCCAGGGTGCAAAGAGGGCAGGGGGTGGAGGTGGATGGACACCAGATGCCCGTCACCAAGAGTGTCCTTTCAGTTTAAATCAGTGATATTTGGACACTGGCTTTCTTGGCTGAGAATGACCCCTGCCCTCCATTTCCTAAACTGCAGAGGGCAGCCGGTGGGGAGGGAAGGGGTATAGACAGGGTGCCCTTGAGCTTGCTAGGGCCTTCTTCTGTGCACGTGTAGTCCTGCTGACATTGGTAAGAGCTGGGGAGGGCCTCCCCACCCTCCTAGGGGCGGCCCAGCCCTGAGATGCCCTCCCTTCAGGTTCTGGCTGAGGACCCAGCCTTTGCTGAGTAGCCTGCTGCTACATGGGATAATTTTGGAGACTGAGGTCAGGACCTAGGAGGAGGAGGGGAAGGTGGGAGGGAGGCCTGGGCGGTCACCATGCAGTGGGTGGTGAGCCCTATGAACCTTCCTACACTCTTCTTCCGGTCAGGGCCTTGGACAAAGGATATCCCTTGTCCATCCCTGGACTCAGTTTCTTATGGACCCTTTCAAGTGTAGAAGCTGAGTCCCGAGATGGACAGTCCTTTAAAGAGTTCAGGTTAACAAGGGGGGTGACAGAAAGGCATGAACATGCCGTGTATGTAGGGGAGATGCCTCACCAACCCGAGTTTCCTATAGAGCACAAGAAAGTGGACCTTCCCCATGGGTGGTGGGACCCCCTGCAGCCTCCTGAGGACAGCTCAGCCCCTTCCTCAGGGGCCCTGAGCCAGGGTCAATGTACCTGGCGTTTCCACTGGACCCTCTCACTCTCCCATCCAGGTGGGCAGGTGTGTTCTCAGCTGTTCTGGGTCAGGTTCATTAATCTGAAGGACTAATGAACTCTACCTCCACTCCCAGAAACAGTTACAAAGGGGTGGAGGGCTCCCCACTACAGCCCCATGGGGAGAAGAGCCCATGAACTAGGTAGGGGCCCACTCTCAGCACCTGGGATTTATATGCAAATTAGTTATGCAAATGATGCACACACAAATGACCCAGTCAAAAGTATCACCCTCTGGTATCCCTCCCCAAGCTGCACAGAAGTGGGGGCAGTTGAGTTGCTGGTTTATCTCTAGTAGGGCTGTAAGCACCGGCTGGGGCTGAGAACTTGTGGAGAGGGACGCCTCAAGAGCATGGCGAGGTGGGGCCTCATCACCCTCCCCCACATCCCTGTGACCTCTGGCTGGAGGCCCTCCCAGTGGGTCTGGAACATGTGCTTGGTGTGCAACTGTGCATGTGACTGAGTGTGTCAGTATGGGCAAAGGTGGAAACGATACTGTAAGGTGTGTGTGAGCTAGGCAGAATTTACATATTGGGTGACAATTTGTGTATGATTGTTTTTGGAAGCGTGTAACCAAGAGTTGCTAATTTGTGACTTTGCAAGACGGACTATGAATGTGTGACTGTATCAGGTGTGTGTGTGTGTGCTCGAGGGTTCATGTGTTCTGTGAATATGTTTGTGCTTCTACATGGCAAAGGTGCTGGTCAGTATATGATGTACATGTGGGTGTGTAAATAAATATGTGTGTGGATATCTGTATGCACGTATGTTTGTGTGCTTCCGTGTACACGGGGCAGCTGGAAGTGTGCGTCTGTGTGTACTTGTGTGTGGAAGATGCCAGGATTTCATGAGTGTGTGTCCCCGCATGCCTGTGACAAAGCATGTGGCCTCCTGACTGTCTCTGTACCTCGCACTGTGCTGCAGTGTGTGTGTGCTGAAGTGTGTGTGTGCTGCAGTGTGTTACTACAAGTGTGGATGTGTTTCCCCCAGTCTTCATGACCAGGAGGATGTGTGCACCGGGTGTTTCAGAAGTGTTTTTCTGGGTGCGTGTGTATTTGTGTGCGTAGTCCACGTCTTTATGGTGAGTGCGTGTGTTTTTCGGGGTTCTGTGACGGCTGACATGTGTGCTGGGACCTTTGCAGAAGTGTCAAGGTGCCTCTTTCTAAGTGTGGACTGCGTCTTTCTGGGGGTCTGCGGTCAGGCCCGTGGCTTCCTGCGACCTGCGCCGCATGTGTGCGCAGCATGTGTCACTGTGCGCTGAGTACCTGTGCCAAGTGTGCACCGCATGTGCGAGCGGCTTCCGGACGCCGCAGCGATGGGGGGGCCAGCGAGGGGCGGGGGTCGCGGGGACTGGCCGGCACCGCCCCGTGCGCG
>NW_006411094.1:0-502 GCF_000296735.1 Chrysochloris asiatica
ATGTACATGTTGGACTCATCTACTATATAGCTAAAACTCTGTATATGGAAATGTTGGACTACTCTGCCATGCAGCTAGATCTCAATATATGAACACATTTGACTCACCTGCCATGTAGCTTGAACTCTGTAGATGGGCAATTTGCACTACTCTGCCATGTAGCTAGCTCTCTGTATATGGACATTTTGGGTTTTTTTGCCATGTAGCTAGCTTTCAATGCATGGATATGTTGAGCTGATCTCACATATGGGTATCTCTCTGTATATGAACATATTGGATTGTCTGCCATATAGCTAGATCTCTGTATATGGACATGTTGGACTCATCAGCCATGTAGCCATCTCTCGCTGTATGAGCATGTTGGACTCATCTGCCTTATAGGTAGTCCTCTATATATAGACATGGTGGACTCATCTGTCATGTAGCTAACTCTCAATATGTGGACATGTTGGACTCATCTGCCATGTAGCTAATACTCTGTATATGGAAATGATACGAGACT
>NW_006411094.1:3297-4638 GCF_000296735.1 Chrysochloris asiatica
CTGACATGTAGCTAGCTCTCTGTATATGGACATGTTGGACTCATCAGCCATGTAGCCAGTTCTCTCTGTATGAACATGTTGGACTTATCTGCCTTGTAGCTAGTCTCTATATATACACATGTTGGACTAATCTGCAATGTAGCTAACTTTCAGTATATGGACATGTTGGACTCATCTGCCATGTAGATAGAACTCTGCATATGGAAATGTTGCACTAGTCTGTCATGTAGCTTGATATCTGTATATGGGTATTTTGGACTCGTCTGCCATGTAGCATAGCTCTCTGTGCATGGAAATGTTGGACTGATCTTCCATGTAGGTAGCTCTCTATATATGAACATATTGGACTTGTCTGACATTTAGGTACCTCTCAGTATATGGACATGTTGCACTCATCAGCCATGTAGCCAGTTCTCTCTATGAATATGTTCTACTAATCTGCTTTGTAGCTAGCCCACTAAATATACACATGTTGAACTCATCTGACATGTAGGTAACTCTCATTATATGGACATGTTAGACTCAACTGCCATGTAGCTAGTACAATGTATACGCAAATGTTGCACTACGCTCTCATGAATCTAGCTCTCTGTATTTGGACATTTTGGACTTGTCTGCCATGTCCCTAGATCTCTGTGCATTGAAATATTGGACTAATCTGCCATGTAGGTAGCTCTCTGCATATGAACATATTGGACTTGTCTGCCATGTAGCTAGCTCTTAGTATATGAACATTTTGGACTCGTCAGCCATGTAGCCAGCTTTCTTTGTATGAATATGTTCGACTCACCTGCCTTGTATCTTGCTCTCTAAATATAGACATGTTGGACTCATCTGACATGTAGCTAACTCTCAGTATATGGACATGATCGACTCATCTGCAAAGTAGCTAGTTCTCTGTATATGGACATGTTGGATTACTCTGCCATGTAGCTAGCTCTCAGTATATGGATAAGTTGGACTCATCTGCCATGTAGCAAGAACTCTGTATGTGGAAATGTTGCACTACTATGACATGTAGTTAGCTCTCTGTATATGGACCTTTTTGAATCATCTGCCATGTAGCTAGCTCTCTGTGCATGGATATATTGGACTGATTTAACATGTTGGTAGATCACTGTTTATGAACATATTGGACTCATCTGCCATGTGCCTAGCTCTCTGTATATGGACAAGTTGCACTCATCAGCCATTTAGCCAGCTCTCTGTGTATGAACATGTTGGACTCATCTGCCTTGTAGCTAGCCATCTAATTAAACATATGTAGGACTGATCTGGCATGTAGCTAACTCTCAGTATATGGACATGTTGGACTCATCACCCATGTAACTAGAACTCTGT
>NW_006411094.1:6928-9698 GCF_000296735.1 Chrysochloris asiatica
CTGTTCTGCCATGTAGGTTGCTCTGTGTATATGAACATATTGGACTTGCTGTCATGTAGCTAGCTCTCTGTATATGGAAATGTTGTACTCATCAGTCATGTAACCAGCTCTCTGTGTATGAACACGGTGGACTCATCTGCCTTGTATCTTGTCCTCTCTATAAAAACATGTTGGACTCACCTGCCATGTTGCTAACTCTCAGTATATGGGCATTTTGGACCCATCTGCCATGTAGCTAGTACTCTGTATTTGGACACGTTGTACTACTCTGCCATGTAGCTATCTCTCTGTATAGGGACATGTTGGACTCATCTGCTATGTAGTGAGAACTCTGTATATGGAAATGTTGCACTACCCTACCTTGTTGCTAACTCTCTGTATATGGACATTTTGGACTTGTCTGTAATGTAGATAGCTCTCTGTGCATGGATATGTTGGACTGATCTGCCATATAGGTATTGTTGTTGTTGTTGTTGTTGTTGTGATGTGCCGTGGAGTCGGTTCCGACTCATAGCGAACCTACACAGGGTTTCCGAGACTATAAATCTTTACGGGAGCAGACCGCCTCATCTTTCTCCTGCAGAACAGCTGGTAGTTTCAAACTGCTGACCTTGCAGCTTGCAGCCTGATTCGTAACCACTACGCTACCAGAGCTCTCTGTATATGAATATATTGGATTTGTCTGTCATGTAGATAGTTCTCTGTATTTTGATATGTTGGACTCAACAACAATGTAGCTATCTCTCAGTATATGGACATGTTGGCCTCATCTGCCTTGTAGCTAGTCCTCTCTCTATATATATACATGTTGGACTCATCTGCCATGTAGCCAACTCTCAGTATCTGGACATGTTAGACCCATCTGCCATTTATCTAGTACTCTTTATGTGGACATGTTGGACTACTCTGCCATGTAGCTATCTCATTGTATATGGACACATTCGAATCATCTGTCATGTAGCTAGAACACTGTACATGGAAATGAGGCACTATTCTGCCATGTAGCTCACTCTCTGTATAGGGATATTTTTGACTTGTCTTCCATGTAGCTAGCTCTCTGTGTATGGATATGTTAAACTGTTCTTCCATGTTGGTAGCTCTGTGTATATGAACATATTGGACTTGCTGCCATGTAGCTAGCTCTCTGTATATGGAAATGTTGTACTCATCAGTCATATAGCCAGCTCTCTGTATGAACACGATGGACTCATCTGCCATGTATCTTGTGCTCTATATTTAAATATGTTGGACTCATCTGCCATGTAGCCAACTCTCCCAGTATGAACATGTTGGACTCATCTGCCTTGTAGCTAGCCCTCTAAATATACACATGTTGGACTCATTTGTCATGTATCTAACTCTCAGTATATGGACATGTTAGACTCATCTGCCATGTAGCTAGAAGTCTGTATATTGACATTTTGGACTACTCTGCATTGTAGCTAGCTCTCTGTATTTGGACACGATGCTCTCATCTGCCATTTAGCTAGAACTCTGCATATGGAAATGTTGCACTAGTGTGCCATGTAGGTTGCTCTCTGCATGTGGACATTTTGGACTCTTCTACCATGTAGCTAGGTCTCAATACATGGATATGTTGGACAGATTTGCCATGTAGGTAGCTCTTTGTATATGAAGATGTTGGATTTGTCTGCCATGTAAATATCTCTTTATATAAGGACATATTGGACTCATCAGCCATATACCCGGCTCTCTGTGTATTAACATATTTTGCACATCTGTCTTGTATCTATCCCTTTAAATGTACACATGTTGGATAAATCCGCAATGTAGTTAGCTCTCAGTATATGGACATGTTGGATTCATCTGCCATGTACCTAGAACTCTGTATATGGAAATGTTGCACTACTCTGCCATGTAGCTAGCTCAGTGTAATGGACACATTGGACTCATCTGCGAATTTGCTAGAATTTTGTATATGCAAATGTTGCACTATTCTGACATGTAACTACCTCTCTGTATATGAATATTTTGTACTTCTCTGTCATGTAGCTAGCACTTTGTACATGGATATGTTAGAATGATCTGCCATGTAGCTAGCTCTCTGTATGTGAAGATATTGGACTTTTCTGACATGTAGATATCTCTCAGCATATGAACATGTTGGACTCCTCAGACATGTAGCCAAATATCTGTGTATGAACATTTTGGACTCATCTGTCTTGTAGTTAGCCCTCTAAATATACACATGTAGGATTCATTTGCCATGTAGCTATAACTCTGTATATGGAAATGTTGCACTATTGTGCCATGTAGCTAACTCTCTGTATATGGACAATTTGGGCTAAACTTCCATGTAGCTAGCTCTCTGTACATGGATATGTTGGACTGATCAGCCATGTAAGTAACTCTCTATATATGAACATAATGTACTTGTCTGCCATGCAGCTAGCTCTCTGTATACGGACATGTTGGACTCATCAGCCATGTAACCAGCTGAGTATCAACATGTTGGACTCATCTAACTTGTAGTTGGACTTCTGAATATACACATGTTGGATTCATCTGCCATGTAGCTATCTCTTAGTATAAGGACATGTTTTAATACTCTGTCATGTAGCTAGTACTCTGTACATGGACATGTTGGACTACTCTGCCATGTAACTAGGTCTCAGTATATGGACACGATGTATTCATCTGCCATGTACTAGAGTTCTTTATATGGAAATGTTGCACTACTCTGCCACGTAGCTAGATCTCTATATATGGAAACGTTGGACTCATCTGCCATGTATCTAGAACACTGTAT
>NW_006411094.1:11578-12239 GCF_000296735.1 Chrysochloris asiatica
CATGAAGCTAATCCTCTAAATATACATATGTTGGACTCATTTGCCACATAGCTAACTCTAAATGTATGCACATGTTGGACTCATCTGCCATGTAGCCAGCATCTCTGTGTATGAACATGTTGGACTCATCTTCTTGTAGCTAACCCTCGAAATGTACATATGTAGGACTGATCTGGCATGTAGCTAACTCTCAGTACCTGGACATGTTGGACACATCGGCCATGTAGCTAGAACTCTGTATATGGACATGCTTGACTACTCTGATATGTAGCTAGCTCTCAGTATATAGACACGTTGGACTCACCTGCCATGTAGCTAGAACTCCGTATATGGAAATGTTGCACTGCTCTTCCATGTAGCTTGCTCTCTGTATATGGATATTTTCTACTCGTCTGCCATGTAGCTAGCTCTCTGTGCATGGACATGTTGAACTGATCTGCCATGTAGCTAGCTCTCTGTGCAGGGATATGTTGAGCTGATCTGCCATGTAGGTGTCTCTCTTTATATGAAGGTATATACTGAGAGTTAGGTACATAGCAGATGATTCCATCATGTGTATATAGACAGGACTAGCTACAAGCAGATGAGTCCAACATGTTCATACAGAGAGAGCTGGCTACATGGCTGATGAGTCCAACATGTCCATATACTGAGAGTTACC
>NW_006411095.1:0-11949 GCF_000296735.1 Chrysochloris asiatica
TTACAAGCCTGCTCATGTGTTCCCTTTGAGTTTCAGTCTAGAAAGGGGGTTTGTCCTGAAGGACTGACTTTTCTTGCTTTGATGGCTCCCAAGCAAACAGCTTGTTTGTTCTTGTAATAGCCAAACAGTCTGATCTTTTTTTTTTTCCCCCTCCCTGCTGGTCTTTCTTTGAAGAAGTATTTTCTGTTCCTCTAGTTGCCCTGGGTTGGTCTGCAGGTCCTTTCAAGTGGGAATGTCCCACCTCAGAAGGTTCTGGATAGGGCTCAGAATTCCACATAAGGACCTATAGTCTATAAAGTTTTTGGTGGGAGTTCTCCTTACACACTGATTTATAGCAACAACCACTTAGAGACATATGTAAATAACAGAGCCATATCACTTTTCACAATAATTTTCCAATTTATGAATCTCTACATCTTATCAAGAGGTGTTGATGAGGGTCTGACACTGTTGTCCTTCATAACTTCAGAATTTTAATTCTCTCTAGTAGCACTGCCTCCCTCTATTTCCTCCTGTTTCAGTCATTCTTTTTCCTGTCCACTAGATAGAAGTTTTGTAGGCCTAGTCTACAGGTAGTGTAGCCTGTGAAACTCTGGGATTTATGCAATGAAACCAGTTTTAGATACCTGCCAAGCTTATGGTCATAGGTCTTTATTGCTTTTCTCCACAGATGTTACAATGTTAATTCCTAGGCCATATATCCAATACTGATACTCATAGGAATTTTACTTACGCCCTTACTCAATATTTGAGTTCTCCCTTTTTCCTTTCTTATTTTGGGAGAATCATAAGAGTAGGATGGGTCTCTTGATGATCATCCTACCATTTTGTCTGAGTGTTGGTATATGAATTAATAAATGATATTTAAAAAATACTTTTGCAATTCCCAAAACAACTCTATTGTTTATCTTGCAAATGTATGAATTAACTAATGGATACTGCAGGCCCTGACGAACATAATGAAATTATTCTCAACTGATTTGTAGTTTATTAGGTACTCAGTGCATTTAGAACATCTGATATACAAGATTAAAAGTAATAAAAGAAAATTCACAACCACTAGTGCTTCCTAATCTACTTGTCCCATTGTTGTTGTTAAGTACCTTTGAGTCAGTTCCAACCCATAGCAAGCCTGTATAGGGTTTCCAAGGAGCAGCTGGTGAGCTTGAACCACTGACCTTGAGGTTCAAATCAACTTTGCAGTCCAGTGCATTAACCCACAGTACCACACAAGGACTCCGCTTGTCCCATTGTTGTTGTTGTTAGGTGTCATCGAGTTGGTACCAACTCATAGCGACCCTATGTACAACAGAATGAAACACTGCCCAGTCCTGGGCTAACCTCACAGCTGTTGCCACACTTGAGCCCATTGACGCTGCCACTTTGCCAATCCATCTCGCTGGGGTCTTCCTCTTTTTCTTTGACCCTCCACCTTACCAAACATGATATCCTTCACCAGTGACTGGTCCCTCCTGACAATATGTCCAAAGTATGAGAAATGAAGTGTGGCCATCCTGGCCTCTAAGGAGCACTCAGGCTGTACTTCTTCCAACACCGATCTGTTTATTCTTTTGGCAGCCCATGGCACTTTCAATATTCTCCTCCAACACAATAATTCAAATGCATCAATTCTTCTAAAATCTTCCTTATTCACTGTCCAACTTTTGCATCCATATGAGGTTATTGAAAATACCATGGCTTGGGTCAGGTGTATCTTTGTCCTCAAGCTGACACATAGCTCTTCAACACTTTGAAAAGGTCTTGTGCAGCAGATTTGCCTAATGCAATATGTCATTTGATTTCTTAGCTGCTGCTTCCATGAGTATTGATGGTTGATTCAAGAAAAATGAAATCTTTGACAACTTCAATCTTTTCTCCAAGGATGTTGTTTATTGGTCCAGTGTTGAGGATTTTTATTTTCTTTACATTGAGATGCAACCCATACTGAGGGCTATGGTCTTTGATCTTTATCAGTAAATATTTTAAGTCCTCTTCACTTTCAGCAAGCAAGGTTGTATCATCTGCATCCTGATACCACATTTTTCTTCATATAACCCAGCTTCTTGGATTATTTGCTCAGCATACTGGTTGAATGGTGAAAGAATACAACCCTGTCACACACCTTCCCTAATTTTAAACCATTCGGTGTTCCCTTGTTCTGTTTAAACAACTGCTGCTTGGTCTATGTACAGGTTCCTTATGAGCACAATTAAGTGTTTTGGAATACACATACTTCACAATGTTGTCCATAGCTTGTCATGATCCACACAATCGAAGGCCTTCGCGTAGTCAATAAAGCACAGGTAAACATCTTTCTGGAATTCTCTGCTTTCAGCCAAGATCCATCAGACATCACTACAGTACAACAAACTGACAGACGATTAGTGGACTTGACCCATTAGGGTTTATAAAAAAAAAATTTGTAGTTACAATTAATGGTGACTTTGTTTGTTTCTAGATGTTTAGAATCAATTTAAGGTCCTCAAGTTGGAGAAATAAAATGTATTTTCCATCTTGCGCTCCTCCTTCTAAACTGGGTTTTGCACCTATTCTGGTTAGGGTATCCTGGACCTCAGGTTTTTCTCACTATGGAATATTCATATATTTCCTGCATTATTTAGGGTTGAGGGCTTAGCCTTACTGATAATTAGTGGATCTGACCAGTGTCTTGGGAGCCATCAGAAGTGTAGTCTGAAGTTCTACACTTCAGGAAGAGTTGTCTGGTGACTTTTAAAGTACAGAAACCAGGATCAATAAGTAAGCTAGGTTTTGTGTGTGTGTGTTTGTGTGTGGGCATAGTACTTATACACCATTAAGGGAGTTGACACTGCAATGAATCTCAGATGTCTGGCCCAATTGGGCCTCTTGTCCTAGTATACTCAAGACTATGCCTGGCTTTAATAACTTTAGTTGGACATCATGGACTCTTCAAACTGGAAATGATGTTGGTGGTGGTGGTGTGCCATGGAGTCACTTCTGACTCACAGCCACTCTGAATAGGGTTTCTAAGGCTGACAGGAGTAGAAAGCCTCATCTTTCGCCCGTGTGATGACTGGTAGTTTCAAACTGCTGACCTTGAGGTTAGCAGCCTTTACGCAACCAAAGCCTCTTGGAAATGACCTTAGAGATCAATTTGTTTATCTATCTCATTATACAGATGGGAATGCTAAGGTACATGGAGGAAAAAACGCTACTTCAATCACATAGAACTCTAAGAAAAGGAAACAGAAAGCCTTTCAAAGTACTAAAATTGTACTTTGGATGTGTTGAAAGAGAAATGGCAGATAGAAAGGGCCATTGTTGACTTCTTGCTTTGTGTTTCACTCAGTCTCCTCTTCACTTCATCACTCGCATAAAAATAAATAAAGCACACCTTAATGAGGACCCTCTCATTTTGAAATGAGACCAGTTTAAACACTGGAGAAACAGGCTGCTGCCTCAGGTTGCTACTGGTTGTACCGTTGTGTTGTGGTTTTGGGGTTTTCCAGATCACAATCTCTCAATGTTATCTCCCTGAGGACAAACATTTCCATGTTTCCAGGGTAGTCTAGCAAGATCAGAAAGTAAATACTGACTTACTTTTCTATGAAAAGTGACTGTTGGTAACACTTTTCAGAGAGTTGTTTTAGACAAAGGGAAGGGAAGAGAGCCTTCCAACTCTAAATGCCAAGGATTATATGGCAGGTGGAACAGTTACAGAGATTCATTACTGCTTCTCACTGCTTACATTGTAAGCTTTTTGAAGCATCTTGATATTTATTTTCTATGTTTACCAGACTCTGACTTCTGACCTTGCTCACCCACCATTTTCCCTCCCCTCAGCACTGATAATTTTGCTTCAGTTTCTTCCTTTCTTGGCCTGAAACAAACTGTTCTGTTTCTGACATTTGCTCCAGATCACTAGTTCTGTGCAACTTATTCTCTGGGAGGTCAGTGCTCTGGATTTCCCACTACTGACTTCCTCATGACTGCTCCATCTCTAGTACTACTTTCAAGAAAATGAGGTGCCGGAACAGGTTGCAGAGAAGGAATGACTCTGTAGAAACCTTACATGAAATTGACTAGGGACTCAAAGCTACTTCTCACCTGCTGCTTCTATCTGCAATTGGGGGAGATGAAGGAAATGGAATAAGAAACAAAAAATATAAAGGAAAAGATACCAAAGAAGACTGAGGATGAATGGGAAGATTAGGGAGAAGATCTTCTTTCCCTCTATGAAAATAGAGTGTTTCTTTAAAGGATCTCAGGATAATTCCACATAAGCAAACTATTTTAGTCCCAGCTCTCTCTCTCTTTGATAAAAATGAAGTAGCAATATTGCTTCGGCACAGAGTTTGATGAACATTAAATGAGCATGTGCATGTACATTTTCAAGCATGGATCCATGGACACAGTAGGTTCGTGGTATATATTTCCCCCAATTCACAGAATTACATTCTTAAGACTATCCCTCCCTTTTCTTTGACTTGGGAGTCATCCAAGATGGAAACAGCTATTCCAGTCACCACAGCAGCCTGACACCAACATTCCCAGGCAGAAGCATGGATGTTTCCAAACCTAACAGTCTTGGTCCTGGTAATTCAGTTCACTAATGAATTTTCCATCATGTTTTTGCTGTTCCAGCATTTTTCTTCATACCAAGGTTTACAAGAGCTAAGCTGTGTTTCCCATATAGCTGAGGGATGTTAGAAACTGTTGGATCTAAACAGACTCTTGGGCTTGGCAGCAATTTTGATCTAGAACAGGCTAAGCCTGTATTATAATAGGAATCAGCATTATAGGGAGTTAATTTAAGAATCAAATTTATTTATTTTTTACATTATTAATATAGGTATGTTTAGCCACTGTACAAACATTTAACAATATAGAAATATGAAGAGTTAAAAGTAAAAAATCAACACTTGTAAACATACTCACATCACTCTATAACTAGTTAAGCCCAGAGTTAACTAGTAGTATTCTTATAGAGCTTGTCTTATGCATTTACACATAAATAGGTGAGCATATACTGGCATGTTAATATCAAAAAATCCCACCCACCTGTCACTTTGATATACTGTGGTGGCTTGCTTTTTGTGATGCTGGACACTTTGCCACATGTATTTCAAATGCCAATAGATTCACCTAAGGTGGGCAAGCTTCAGTAGAGCTTCCAGAATAAGAAGAGACAAGGAATAAGGAGAGGCAGTCCAATTCTGAGGAATTATTATTGTTAGGTGTCATGGAGTCGATTCCAACTCTTAGTGACTTTATGCACAACAGAATAAAACAATGCCCAGTCTTGCGTCATACTCAAAACCATTGGTAAGCTTGATTGAGCCTATAGCATTGCCAGTGTGCCAATCCATCTCATTGGAGATTTTCCTCTTTTTTCCTGACCTGCCACTTTGCCTAGCACAATATCCTTCTCCATGGACTGGTCACTCCTGACAACATGTCTGGAGTATGAGAGACAAAGTCTTGCCATCCTGGCTTCCAAGTAGCATTCTGGTTGTACTGCTTCCAAAACAGAGTTGCTCGTTATTCTACAACACCATAAATCAAATGTATCAATTCTCCTATGGTCTTCCTTATTCACCATCCAACTTTCACATGCATATGAGACTACTGAAAGCTTGGGCCAGGCACACTTTTGTACTCAAACTGAAATCTTTGCTCTTGATCTGAAGGATTAGCTACTGAAAAGAGCAGAACATTGTCTGATACAATGCCAGAAGATGATACGGCTGGAGAAGAGCGGCCTCCTCAAAGTAGTGTTGACTTTAATGACATGGGTGGAGAAAAGCTTTTGGCATTTCCCTTTGCTGATGGGGAATGACTCAAAATGAGAAGACACAGCTGCTAACATACAATAATAATTGTAATGTGGAATATAAATGCATGAAGGAAGAATTCTAGGCTACACAGAGGCATTAATGAAAAACAAGGCCCCAGAAACTGATGAAATGTTTTAACAAACTGATGCAGTACTGAACTACTCACTAGTCTGTGCCAAGAAATTTGGAAGACAGTTACCTGGCCAAACAATTAAAAAAATCCACAATTTGTGCCCATTCCAAAGAAAGGTGACGCTACAAAATGTGGGAATTATTGAACCACACCAGCCATGTCATATGCAAGGAAAATTTTGTTGAGGACAATCCAAAAATGGTTGCAGCAGTACATTGGCATAGAGCTGCCAGAAATTCAAGCCAAATTTAGAAAAGGACGTGGAGCAAGAAATATCATTGCTGACAGCAAAGAAAGAGATATGATGAAGGTAAATAATACCCAAAAGATCATTTCCTGTGTTTTATTAACTATGCAAAGGCATTCAACTGTGTGCATCATAACAAACTATGTATAACATTGCAAAGAATGGGAATTCCAGATCACTAAATTGTGCTTATACATAAACCAAAGGAAATCATTTGAACAACAATATATGAGGATTTATAATCAGAAAAGGTGCACATCAGGGTCATATACGTTAACTATACTTATTCTGGAGTCCTGGTGTGGCCGTGTAGAAAAACACTGGATGGCTAACAGCAAGGTCAGCAGTTCAAAACCACCAGTAGCTCCTCTGAAATTCTATACAGGATCACTATGAATTAAAATAGACTCAGTGGCACTTCGAAACAACAAAAACTATAACATATTTATTCAATCTGTATGCTGAAAAAATAAACCAAGAAGCTGGATTATATGGAAAAAATAAAAACAAAACAAAAAACCCATGCCATCAGAAACTGGAAGAAGGCTCATTAATAAACTGTAAATTGTTGTTGTCATTGTTGGTGTACTGTGGAATCAATTCCAACTCGTAATGACACTGCATAGGATTTCTGAGGCTGTAAAATCTTTATGGGAGCAGAAAGCCTCATCTTTCTCCTGATGGTAGTTTTGAGCTGCTGACTTTGAGGTTAGTAGCCCAACTCCTAACTACTATGCTACTAGAGCTCTTTAACCTGTAAGTAGCAGGGAAGAAATCAGATAACTTACTGCATTGGACAAATCTACTACAAAAGACCTCTTTAAAGTGCTGGAGAGCAAAGACATTATTTTGAGCTCTAAGGTGTGACTGACCCAAGTCCATGGTGTTTTCAATTGCTTTACATATATGTGAAAGTTGGGCAATGAATATAGAAGAAAGTATAATAATTGATTCTTTTGAATTATGGTGTTGGAGAAGAATACTGACAGTACCTTGGACTGCCAGAATAAATCTGTCTTGGAAGAGGTACAGCCAGAATGCTCCATAGACGTGTAGATGATGAGGTTTAATCTCTTGTACTTTGGACATGTCAGGAGGCACCAGTCCCTGCAGAAAGATATCATGCTTGGAAAAGTAGAGGGTCAGTGAAAAAGAGGAGGACCCCCAAGAAGATGAATTGACTAAGTGACAGATATAAGGAGCTTAAACATAACAGCATCTGTATAGGGTTTCCAAGGCTGTAAATCTTTGAGGGAGCAGAAAGCCTCATCTTTCTCTGGTGGAGCAGCTGGCAGGCTTGAACCACATAGTTTGTGGTTTGCTGTACAATATTTATTTTACAGAGCCACCATGGTCCCCTGCCAAGGGCCTAATATATAGATAAATATATATGTGCATTTTATTCCATGAAATAGAGATACATATAACTCATAGTTTAATTAACTATTTTCCTTTGGAGAAGACATCAAATCTGCTTCTAATCATTCCAGATGCTTTATCTGGGGTGGGGATATGAAACTCAAGATCTATGAAATAAGAAAAGAAAAAAGGAGGAAAAAAACCACACGTGAAAATAAAGGGGGAAAGAACAGAGAGCAAACAATAATACCTTTGGGGTGTACCACAAAGAGACAGGAATTTGGGGGCTAGTGAAGGACAGAGAAAGTAGAACTAAATGAGGTTAAAGAAATCCCTTAAAGTAAAAAGTTTGGGTTTCATTTTAAACTCAGCTGGAAGCCACTGGGTTTGTTTAAAGAGTACAGTAACATGATTTGATTTACCATCACTTGCTTGTTCTGAAAAGCAAGAGAAGAAAGAGAGAGAATGATTAGGGATCTTTGAAATTATCCAGGCAACTCATAGTCCTGGTTTGGGGTTAAGGTGATAGTAATGTTAATGGAGAAAAGTGGAAAGATTTACGATGTAGTTCAAGGGTAGAACCATTAGGACTTTTGAATAAATCAGATGTGGGGATCAAGAGGAAGTATAGAATCCTAGGGGATGTGTAAGTTTTGGCTTTGAGCAGCTGGATACATCATGGTGTCATTGACTTGGATGGAAACAGCAGTGTTCTAGATAACTGAAAAGGAATGGCAGGTTTTGAGGCTAGATGACCTTCATGGGGCTCATTTATATGCTATACTTGATTGTAAATGTCTGTTAGGAGCTTGGGTGATACAAGCACATTGTTATTGACTATGAGATCAAAAGGTTGGCAGATGGATGCCACCTAGCTACTCCACAGAAGAAAGGCCAGGTGATCTGCTTCCACAAAGATTACAGACAAGAAAACCTTACAAAGCAGTTCTACTTCATAACACATGGGACCAATTCAATGGCAGCTGACAGCAACCACAAATAGGTATTAGAAATTTAATTGATGTTGAATAGATAATTGGATAAGTAAGCCCAAGGTTAGGGCTAGCAACATACTTTTCAAACCAGCAATATTTAGATATTAGATAAACAAAACCATAAGATTTAGAGAGATTATCTAGGAGGAAAATATGTGTAGTGTGACACTCTCTATGATGGAGAACATACAGTGTAGAATAAAAGCTCAAATAAAGAAAACTAAAATGGAGACGCCTGAGAGAAAACTGAAGCTGGTGGTCACATAGGAAGAAAATCCTTCCAGAACGAGGTCATAACTGTATAGATTCTCACAACTAAAATTAAATTGGACTCCATACTGCTTCTCCAAGCCGGTCTGAACTCTAAATTTTTAAAAACTTACTTTTAAAAATTCGAAAGAATAAAAAAAAAAAAAAATCATAGTGGAAAAAGAATTCCGGTTTGAATCCTGAGTCCACTGCTTATTAGTTGTAGGACTATGGACAGGTAATTTGACCTCCATGAAGTTCATTCTCCTCATTTCTGAAATGAAGAGAGTGTCACTTAGCAAGATTATTGTAAAACTTTAAAAGATGCACATCACATAAAGATGTGTTGACCCTACCTTACTGTGTTTATTACTAAAGATGTGTTGAACCTACTTTATTAAGCTTGTGCTTAATAAGTTGAAGTAATAATGCCACTCCTTCCCTTACCTCTCTGCTAACTCTAGAATGCGTTGAAGATTACTCCCCTAGTCATTCTGAAGGCAAGATTTTCTAAACTACCATTTTGTATTCACCCTCTTCTTCTTTCTCTCCTCCAGTTTCCTCTTTCTTATACCAGGTCAGTTTTTCAGATCTCAGAGTATTCTAAAACAAACAAGAGACACCATATATACAAATGATGCCTTTCTATAAACACAATAGTATGTGCTGTTTTACAAACAAGAAGGTTATTTTGAAGAAGTAACATGCTTAAGAGCTCCGATTCATGATTATTTGGATTTAATTCCACATCTACCATGTCATAGTTATGTGAACTGCTATTTAAACTCATTTACACAAGCTATTTAAACTTTCTATGCCTCACTTTTCTTATGTGTAAAATGAGGATAACAGTATCTACTTCATAATGTTGGTATAGGATTGTTACTACCTGCCATCATGTAAATTCCCAACTCATAGTGACCTCATACAAAATAGAGCAAAATGCTGCCTGGTCCTTGTCTGGAAGTTCTGCTGAAACTTGTTCAGTATCATTATCACTGAAGAACACAAACATTCACCAACAGACAGTGGCTGCCATAAAGGGCACTGACTAGGAATCAAACTTGGGTTTCCTGCCTTGAAAAATGGCATAGCAGGAATATATGGCTTCTTTTTATTTTACACTGGCAAAATAGGAAGAGGTCAGACATACCTTCTCTCACTAGTATTTTTCTACCAATTCTGACAACAGCTGATCTTTCTGTGATTTGCTAAATTCTTACAATGGTAACACAGAACTCTCAGACTGTACTTATTATTATGGGGTTTATTAGGGAAATAACAGGTTACAACTCAGGATCAGGATATAATGCTTTGGTCAGGACTGCTTCTATGACTGTGGTTATAGGCAGACCTCTTCTTGACCCATGACCTTTTGGTCCTCAGCTCCTAAAGCTAGCTTAGCCTTTTCCATGCTTGAGAAAGTGTTAAAATATATATATATATATATATATATATATATATATATATCTTTAGCGCCTCTGATAAGTGCCCAGAGGCACCCCACTCTACCAATAAGCCTCCACAATGGAGGATCACTACACCAGATGAAAAAATGAAGCATATCCACACAATACTAAGAATCATGACCTAGCTAAATTGACATGTATTTTTAGGGAACACATTTCAGCTCATGATATTACACCGTTAGTCCTACCCAATCATGGTGTGGGAGTCACAAAGACTCTGGTTCAAAATGCCATATTAAGTAGTTCACTGTATCACATATCTGTTGTTGTTAAGTACTGTCAAGTTGAATTCAGCTCATAGCAACCCTGTATAAGATTTCCAGGGAGTGACTGGTGGGTTTGAATCACCAATCTTGGTGTCGGCAGTCCAGTGCTTGTTCTACAACACCATGTCAGAATTCCACATACCAAAAAAGTAAAACTTCTACCACCCAAACACCAATGTCTTCATTATAAGGATTATGGTAGTTAAAATGTGTAAAGTGCTAATAAGTTGTCTTCTGCTCAATACTGAATAAGAGTTCAGTAAATGTGAGTCACTGTCTATATTCCATCACTTATCTGACAGTTTGTTGTGCTGTGGTGGCTTGTGTGTTACTGTAATTCTGGAAGCTATGCCATTGGTATTTTAAATGCCAGGAGGGAAACCCATGATTGATGGGTTTCCGCCAAGCTTCTGGACAAAGACAGTCTAGGAAGAAGGAGAGATGAACTATTTCAAAATATTTAGTCACTGAAAACCTTATGAACAGTGGTGAAACATTGTCAGATAAAGCAATATTATTGAATATTGAAACATGATGAATAGCACCAGAATATTGTCAGATATAGTGCTGGAAGATGAGGCCCTCAGGTTAAAAGGCACTCAAAATAGTCTGGGGGAAAGCTGTCTCCTCAAAATAGAGTTGACTGTGATTACACGAATGGAGTAACACCTTTAACACTTTCATTTGCTGATGGGGCACAATTCAAGATAAGGAGAAACAGCAGTACACATCTATTAATAATCAGAACAGAAATGTATGAAGTATAAATATAGGAAATTTGAAGTAAAAAATGAAATGGAATGTATAAATATCAATATCCTAACTAAAGTGGACTGATATTGGCCATTTTGAATCTGAAAACCAAATGGTTTACTAGGCCGGAAATGACAATTTGAAGAGGAATAACATCACATGCATCATCAAAAAGAATATTACAAAACCTATTTTGAAATACAATGCTGTCTGTTATAGGATAATATCCATACACCTATAAGGCAAACCAATTAATACCACTATTATTTAAATTAATGCACCAACCACTAAAGCAAGTAATGATGAAATTGAAGAATTCTACCTATTTCTTCAGTCTGGAATTATCAAACATGCAATCAAGATATAGTGATAGTTACTGGTGATTGGAATACAAAGGTTGGAAATGAGGAGGAAGGATCACTCATTGGAAAACATGGCCTTGTTGATATAAACAACACTGGAGATTGCATGATAGAACTTTGTAAGACCAATGGCTTCTTCACTGCAAATACCTTTTTGTTATTGTTGTGTTGTTAAGTGCCATCGAGTCGGTTCCAACCCATAGCGACCCAGTACAGGGTTTCCGAGGGTGTAAATCTTTACGGGAGTAGAAAGCCTCATCTTTCTCCCGCGGAGCGGCTGGTAGTTTCGAACCGCTGACC
>NW_006411096.1:0-10309 GCF_000296735.1 Chrysochloris asiatica
CATAACTTAGATTTAATTTTTGGCCTATTTCCTTTTTTGTCTGCTTGTCCCACTCCACAATCCCTGTTCAGGCCTTTTGTCTAGTTATAAACAGTTCAGGGCCAGCTGTGGCCGTTTGGTTTTAAGTGGAAACTGTCTCTTTAAATTTCGAGGAGATCTGTGTGCATGCGTAGTAGAACCCTCCGAGGGTGGGGCTGCGGTGTCCACTAGCTCAGTCACCCCTATTGTCACCAGAATGGAGGTGCGCAGACAGCAAGAGACCAATGAACAGATACCAAAAGAATGTCCACACCTTATCTCTGCAGTTCTGTCAGGCGTTCTTGGCTGCTCAGATCCTTCCCCCGATTGGTCTCACCCAAGATGGTGGCTCCTGGAGCAGCTGAGCATCTTTAAT
Organism: Chrysochloris asiatica; assembly: GCF_000296735.1. NCBI lineage: Eukaryota > Metazoa > Chordata > Mammalia > Afrosoricida > Chrysochloridae > Chrysochloris > Chrysochloris asiatica. The sequence goes on from NW_006411096.1 coordinate 395, forward strand.
TAGAAAGCAATGGATTTCTTGCTTCTGCTACAAATTCCCCTAGCTGCAAGCCTTCCAACCTTCTAAATATTCTTTTATATGTGGTTCAGAGTTCTGGGACCATCCCCTGAGCCTGCTTGGTCCTGTATTCTGTGTTGTTGCTGACGAAGCTCCTAACGGCACTTCCACCTGATCTGCCATCTTGTGTGTTCTCTCCACAGTTTTATATTTTTGTTTAATAAAGGCTTCTACAGTTGTGCAATAGTACTTTTAAACTTAACTCTGATACATAGGGATTTGAATAAGAGCAAGCTTTAGAATTAGAACATCGATAAAGACAGATGACTTCAGAAAAGGCAGAGAGTTCCCCATAAAGCATCAGTGACTGATCAGGGAAATGGTTTTAAAAAATGGGGTGAAGCTTATGGACATGAAGTTGAAGAGTTTTTTTGTTGTTGTTATTTTTTTTAATGTTTTGTTGTGAATGATGTGATAGTTTACATGAGAGAACATTAGCTTTACATTCATCCTATCATACATAGTTTTGTGCCATGGTTACAATCCCCTCCATGCATCATCAAACAACCAAAGGGTATACCCTGCAAGCCTATCCCCCAGTCGTCAGCACACACCCCCTTCTCTGTCTCAAAGTCTAGAGTCTCCAGCTGTTCCACCTCTCCACTCCATCATCTCTGCCTCCATCTCTGGCATCACTGCTTCTCTGGGTAGGGTTCTGCATTCCACTCTCTTCTCTTGATGGTAGCCACGGACCTCCGCTCCTGGACTGAAAAGTCAACCACTCACCTGCTTTTGCTACAAAATGTCTACTTTTACATTTCCAACCCTCATAGTCAATCCTGATAGCAATTATTCACTTTTGTGCCACATGAACACATCCCCAACTCCTTTCCTCAGCCCTGCACAGACAGATTGGACACTACTCAGTGGAGATTCTACATTCCTCCATGACCTCTGGATCTAGGCTCTCTCTTGAAAGCTTGTAAGCCAGCCACTTCTTGCCTTTGTAGCACCCCCATTTTGGGTAGCCAATGTGCAAGTTGCCCATCACTGTCTACTCTGTGTATGGAGGGGAAGGGAATGATCCTTGCTGTTGGATTTGTTCCCTCTTATGAGTTATTGCATCCATAGGTATAGGTCAAGTTCATCAAATTGTATCAGATTACATTTTCTTCCCTCTTCTTCCTTCTTCTAGTTGACCTCTGATCCTCCAAACATTGAAGCCAGGTAAAGTGGGTATTATCTGCAAGTGTGAGTATTCTTGTGCATTGCCCTCACTTCTTATCAGCTGGATGCATCATTCTCCACTCTAGTCCTCTGTGGTTATGTCACTGACTCTGGGCCTAGGAGTCCCCACATCTTGCCACACTGCTGGCGAACCAGGTCTCCACCTGAGTTTGCAGGAGTCAAGTGAGCATGGTAGGACTTAGCTAGCAGCATCATTGCTGTTTTTCCCTCACTTCCTCTTATTGGTGACCAATATGGTCACCAGTCAGAGCGTATGTCTGCTCGTGTATTGCCACTGATTCTTAGTCTTAGAAGGGGGTTTGCCTTAAGGGGACCCAACCACTTGCCTTGATGTCTCCTGGGCAAGCAACCTGCTTGTTCTTATAGTAGTCAGTCGGACTGCCATCATTGTTTTTTATTTTTCCTGTCAGCTCTTCTTTCAAGAAATAGCTTCTGTTCTTCTAGCCACTCTAGGCTGGTCTGCTTGTCCTTTTAAGTGGAAATATCTCACCTCAGAAGATTCTGGATGAGGTTCAGGATTCCACCTATAGTCTTATATAATACAGAGGCTCCACAGGAAGCCTCCTTCACTGGGCACAATGTAGCCTCATTTTAGGTATTCCAAGGAGCCCTGGTGTGGTGCTGTGTGTTAATGCACCAGAATGTAAAGCTGTTTGAACTGCAAGGTCAGTGGTTCAAGCTCACCAGTCGCTCCTCGGAAATCCTATATAGGGTCACCATGGGACAGAATCAACTCGATGGCACTTAACAACAACAACAATCAGTTATAGACAGAAAATGGACTTATAAGCTTTCTATGGTGGTATTTCTGGCTATTCCTTTCTCTCCCCCTCAATGGTCTATTTTATAATGGAATGCCAGGGAAACCAAGATTCAAAAGACAGCCAAGCATCTTAACATTATTTCCCCCCTTTTATCCATTCCAACCATGCCTCAATCCCTGTATCCCAGAGCCCTGTTGTGCCAAGATTGTGCATACATCATTATTTACCTCTGTCCCACTTAGCCCATGCAAAACTGCCTAATCGTTCTCCCATCCACTTTGTTCTTCCATTCCCCTCTCCTTTCTTGTATATTGCCCTCCTCCTCAGTACCCAAACTATCCTGTATCTATTCCTTACCCTGTGCTCTCCCTTCCCCCCCCACATACCCCCCCCCACATCCAGTAACCAGCAAAGAATCCCCCACCCCTTTTAGTATGGGTTATTTTTCTTAGTCTTTTACAATAGTGGTCTATGAAGTATGTCTACTTTTGTGACTGACTAATTTCATTCAACATAATGTCCTCAAGGTTCATCCATGTTATATGGTGACTTGAAGCTTCCTTGTCATTCTTTAAGGTAGCATAATATTCCATTTTGTCTATGTACCACAGTTTGTTTATCCATTCTTCACTTCATAGGCACTTATGCTGTCTCCAATTTTTTGCTATTGTAAATAGTGTTGCTATGAATATTGGTGTACATATATCTACTCGTGTAATGGCTCGTATTTCTTGTGGGTAAATACCAAGTAGAGGAATTGCTGGATCATAAGGTATTTCCATTTCCAACTTTCTGAGGAAGCGCCATATTGCTTTCCAGAGAGGTTCACTATTTTGCAATCCCACCAGCAATGGAGAAGCGTCCAGTCTCCACATCCTCACCAGCATTTGTTGTCCTCTACTTTCTTTTATCTTTGCTGTTATTGCTGGTGTGAGATGATATCTAATTGTTGTTTTGATTTGCCCCTCTCTAATGGCTAGTGATCATGAATATTTCTTCATATGTTTGTTGGCTTCCCGGATCTCCTCCTTGGTGAAGTGTCTGTTCATGACCTGCCCCCATTTATTAATTGGGCTAGTTGTGTTTTTCTTGTAGAGGTGTTGTAGTTTACTACACATTTTAGAAATGAGTCCCTTGTCTGATGTGTCATTGCAAAAGATTTTTTTCCTGTTCTGTGGGTTCCTTTTTACTCTTCCAGTGAAGTCTTTGATGCACATACATTTTTAATTTTTAGTATGTCCCAGTCATCTATTTTGTCTACTTTCGTTTGTGTCATTTACAAAATGTTTGGTAGTCTGTGTATGCCCTGAATTAGAGCCCTCACATTTGTCCCTATTTTTTCATTGATGGCCTTCATAATTCTGGGATTCACATTTATGTCTCTAATCCATGCTGAATTGATTTTTCCATAAGGCATGAGGTAAAGGTCTTGTTTCCATCTTTTGCCTATTGCTGTCCAATTCTGCCAGCACCATCTGTTGAAGAGACTATCCCCTCCACATGCAATATATATATATATATACACACATTGTCAAAAATCAGTTGGCTGCATATGGATGGATTAATTTCTGGATTCTCAATTCTGTTCAATTGATCAATGTATCCTTCATTGTACCAGTCCCAAACTGTTTTGACCACTGTAGCTGTGTAATAAATTTTGAAGTCAGGCAGTGCTTTGCTTATCCTGGGTCTCTTTCCTTTCAGTATATTTTGTCATTGTTTTTTCCAGCTGTTTGAAGAATGTCATTGGAATCTGGATTGGGATTGCATTATATGTGTAAATTGCTTTGGGCAATATTGACATTTTCACAATATTATGTAATCCTATCCAGGAGCATGGTACATTCTTCCATTTTTGAAGGTCTCTTTTGGTTTCCTGTAGTACTGTTTTGTAGTTTTCTTTGTATAGGTCCTTTGTTTTTCTGGTTACATTTACTCCAAGATACTGCATCCTTTGGGTGGCTATTGTAAATGGTATTGCTTTCCTAGTGTTCTTTTCAGCATCTTTCAGCAGCATCTTATATCCTGCCACTTTGCTGAATCTTCCAATGAGGTCTAGTATCTTCTTTACTGAGTCTTTAGGTTTTTCTATGTATAGAGTCATATTGTCTCAAATAGAGTTTTACTTCCTCTTTGCCAATTTGGATGCCTTTAATTTCCCTGTTTTGCCGTATAGCTCTTGCTAAAACTTCCAGCACAATATTGAATAGGAGTGGTGACAAAGGGCATCCTTGTCTGGTTCCTGTTCGCAGAGGGAAGCTTTCAGTTTCTCTCTGTTGAGAGTGATGTAGGCTGTTGGTTTTGTATATATGCTCTTAATTATGTTGAGGAATTTCCCTTCAGTTCCTACTTTGTTGACTGTTTTTATCAGGAATGGATGTTGGATTTTGTGAAATGCTTTTTCTGTATCAATCAATATGATCATGTGGTTCTTTTCCATTTTCTTATTTATATGGTGGATTACATTGACCATTTTTCTAATGTTGAACCATCCTTGCATCACGGATATGAATCCCACTTGATCATGATGTATTAACTTTTTGATGTGTTGCTGCATTCTATTGGCTAGGATTTTGTTGAGAATTTTTGTGTCTATGTTCATGAGGGATATTGGTCTATAAGTTTCTTCCTTTGTTTCTTTCTTTTAATGCTTTACTGTGAATTATGTGATAGTTCCATGGGATGACATCAGCTTCATATTGATTCCGTCGCACATCGTCTCCTTGCCATGGTCACAATTCCCTCCAGGCATAATCAACCAACCAAAGGGTACATCCCGCAAGCCTGCCCCACTGTCGTCCTCAGACCACCGTCTCCCTCTCCAGGTCCAAAGTCTCCAGCCGCTCCAACTCCCCAAGTCATCATCTCTGCCTCCATCCTTGGCATCACTGCTTCTCTGGGAAGGGTTCCGTTCTTTGCTCTTCTCCTTCAATGGTCTCAGGGACCTCTGTTCCTAAGACTGTCAGGTTAATCACTCCCCTCCCTTTGCCCCAAAATGTCCATCTTTACACTCCCAGCCCTTAAAATCAGTCCTGATAACAATTATTTGCTATTGTATGGCAAGGGAACTATCTGCATCTCCTTTTATCAGCCCTGACTAGGCAGAATGGATACCACTCAGTGGTGATTCTACCTTGCTCCACACCCTCTGAGTCTAGGTTCCTTATTGAAAGCTTGTAAGCCAGTCACTTCTTGCCTCTGTAGCCCCCACATTCTGGGTAGCCAATGTCCAAGTTGCCCATCCCTGTCCTCTCTGTGTGCAGTGGAGGTGGGAATAATCTTCTCTGTGAAGATGTTTTCACTCCTTTGAGCTATTGCTTACATAGGTGTGTGTCAAGTTCATCAAATTGTGTCAGATTATTCTTTTTTCCCCTCTTCTTTCTTCTTCTGTGTGAGCTCTGGTCATTCAGCCATTGTAGACAGGTCAAGTGGGTATTATCTGCAAGTGTGGGTGTACTTATGTATGGATGCATAAGTACATCTTATCAGCTGGATGCTTTACTCTTATCAGCTGGATGCTTTACTCTTCTTATCAGCTGGATGCTTTACTCTTCACTCTATTCTTCTGTGGCCATGTCACTGACTCTGGGTCCAAGAGTGCCCTGGACTTGGCACACTGCTGGCCAACCAGATCTCCATCTGGGTTCCCAGGAATCTACTGAGCATTGTAAGGCTTAGTTCGTAGCTTCATTGCTGTTCTACCCTCACTTCCCCTTGTAGGTGACAAAAGTGGTCACCAATCAGAGCAAGCATTCCCATTGAGCCTGTTTTAGAAGGGGGTTTACCTTGAGGGGGACCTGACCACTTGCCTTGATGTCTTCTGGGCAAGCCACTTGTTTGTTCTTGTACTAATCAGTTGGCCTGCCTATATTGTTTTGTGTTTTTTCTGTCAGTCTTTCTTTCAGGACATATCTTCTGTTCTTCTGGCCACTCCAGGCTGGTCTGCTTGTCCTTTCAAGTGGACCTTTCCCCTCAGAAGATTCTGAATGCTGTTCAGGAGTCCATCTATGGTCTTGTGTTATGTAGGGGCTCTACAGGAAGCCTCCTTCACTGTGCACGTTTTATCCCCCTTTTAGGTATTCCAATCAGTTACAGGCAGAAGACGGATTTACAAGTTTGCGATAGTGGTATTTCTGGCTCTTTCTTTCTCTCCCTCTCCAGTGTCTATTTTATAGCAGTATGCCTGAGAAACCAAGATTCAGCAGACAACCATGTATCTTAACATTATTTCCCTCTTTTTCCCCACTCAAAACATGTTTCAATCTCTGTATCCCAGAGCCCTGTTGTTCCCTGGTTTTGCATACCTCATTATTTGCCTCTGTCCCACTTCAGTTTTATATTCATCCTATCATGTTTCATTTCATTGCAGTTATTAAAATCCCCTCTGTTCCTCATCAAATAACCAAAGATACATCCCACAGGCCTGCCCCAACCCACCCCCAGCTGTCAGCAAACAGCTCCTCTCCCAACCTGAGTCCCATGTCCCCAGCCAGTCCATCTGTCCATGCCATCCTAGTCTCCCCACCATTTTGGGTCTGGGCAGTTTCCTGCCCCCTCCCCCCACAAGGTATTCTAGTTAGTTATATGTTGAATCTGGGCCCACATGTTTTCTATTGTGATGCTTCTGGCTGTTCCCCCCTCCCTCACGTATCTATTTCACAATGGTAGGCAAGGGAGAACAAGATGCAAAAGACGGCCAAGCATCCTAGGATTATTCCCATATTTTCCCCTTTCAAGCCATGCCTCAATCCCTGTATCCTGAAACCCTGTTATTCCAGGATTGTGCATACCTCGTCATTTAGCTCTGTCTCACCTAGCCAATGCAAACCTGCCCAACCATTCTCTGGTCCACCTTGTTCTTTTTCTCCTCCCCCTTCTTGTGTATTGCCAACCTCCCCCTAACCCCCACCACCTCCCACCCCCGCTCCCAGGCTCTCCAGTGTCTATTCCCTAACCTGTGCCCTTTCTTCCCCTACTTACCGGTGATTAGCACTTATATTTTTAGGTTTTTTGTTTTGTTTTGTTTTCCCCCCTCCTTTTTGGGTGGGTTCTTTTTCTTAGTCTTTAACAAGGATTGGGATTGCATTGTATGTGTAAGTTGCTTTGGGCAGTATTGACATTTTTACATTGTTGAGTCTTCCTATCCAGGAACAAAACATGTTCTTTTATTTCTGTAGGTCTCTTTTGGTTTCCTGTGGTAGTGTTTTGCAATTTTCTTAGTATAAATCCTTTGTTTATCTGGTTATGCTTATTCCTAAATATTTCATCCTTTGTGTGGCTATTGTAAATTATATTGCTTTCCTGATGTCCTTTTCATCGCTATCACTGTTCTATAGAGAAATCCAACTGATTTTTTTTTTTTTTAATTTAAGGTTTTTATTGTGGATTGAGTGAAAGTTTACAGGGCATATGATCAGTTTTACATTCAACAAATCATACAGCTTGTTTCATTACAATGATTATAATCCCCTCCATGTACCATCAGTTAATAGTATTTCTCTCTACCCACTTTAGCTTTTTTGTTTTGTTTTGTTTCATTGTGAATTCTATCATAGTTTACATGGGCGAACGTTACTTTTACATTCATCCTATAGTATATAATTTCATTGCTATGGTCACAATCCCCTCCATGCATCATCAACCATCCAAAGGGTATACACTACAAGCATGTCCCCCAGTCATCAGCACACAGCCCCTCTTCCTCTCTGTGTCTAAAGTCCCAACAGCTCCATCTCTCCACGTCATCATCTCTGCCTCCATCTCAGGCATCACTGCTTATCTGGGTAGGGTCCCACTCTCTGCTCTTCTCCCTTGATGGTCCCAGGGATCTCTGCTCTTAGGCTGAAAAGTTAATCACTCCCTTGTTAAAAAATGTCTACCTTTACAATTCCAACCCTCACAAGCAGTCCAGACAACAATTATTCACTATTGTATCACAAGAGATCCATCCAGATTGCATTTCATCAACCCCGCCTAGACAGATGGTATACAACTCAGTGGAAATTCTACCTTCCTCCATGCCCTATGAATCTAGCTTCCCTCTTGAAAGCTAATAAACCAGTCACTTCTTGGCTTTGTAGCCACCCCATTTTGGGTAGCCAATGTCCAAGTTGCCCATCCCTGTCTACTCTGTGTATGGAGGGGGTGGGAATGATCCTTGTTGCAAGGATTTGTTCCCTCTTTTGAGCTAGTGCAACCATAGGTATAAATCAAGTTCATCAAATTGTATCAGATTATGCTTTTTTCCCTTTTCTCTCTTCTTCTGGTTGAGCTCTGATTATCTAGTCATTGAAGTCAGGTCAAGTGGGTATTATCTGCAAGTGTGGGTGTTTTTGTGCAGATGCCCTCTCCTTATCAGCTGGATGCTTTACTCTCCACTGTAGTCCTCTGTAGCTATGTCACTGACTCTGGGCCCAAGAGTCCTCAGGTCTTGCCACACTGCTGGCCAACCAGGCCTTCACCCGGGTTCACAGAAGTCTATTGAACATTGTAGGGCTTAGCTCGCCGCCTCATTGCTGGTCCTCCCTCACTTCCCCTTTAGGTGACGAGTGTAGTGACCAATCAGAGCGTGTAATGCCATTGAGTCTTAGTCCTTCAAGGGGGCCTGCACTGAGGGGACCCGAACACTTGCCTTGATGTTTCCTGGCCAAGCAATTTGCTAGTTCTTGTAGTTAACAATCAGTCTGCCTCTATTTTGTATTTTTCCTGTAGGTCTTTCTTTCAAGAAGTATCTTCTGTTATTCTAGCTGCTCCAAGCTGGTCCGCCAATCCTTTCAAGTGGAAATTGCCGATCTTTGAAGATCTGGATGTGGTTCAGGCTTCCACCTATAGTCTTATGTATTGCACAGGCTCCGCAGGAAGCCTCCTTCACTGAGCACATTGCAGCCCCATTTTAGGTATTCCAATCAATTATAGGCAGAAGACGGACTTACAAGCTTTCTATGGTGATGTTTCTGGCTATTCCTTTCTCTCCCCCTCTATTATCTATCTTAAAATGCAAGGAAAACCAAGATTCAAAAGACAGACAAGCATCTTAGCATTATTCCCCCCTTTTCCCCATTCCAACCATGGCTCAAATCTCTCTATCCCAGAACCCTGTTGTTCCAAGGATGTGCATACATCATTATTTAGCTCTGTCCCACTTAGTCCATTCAAACCTGCCTAATTGTTCTCCCATCTGCTTTGTTCTTTCGTTTCTGTCTCCCTTCTTGTATATTGCCACCCTCCCCAGCACCCAAACTATCCTGTGTCTATTCCCTGCCCTGTGTTCCACCTTCCCCTCCCTCCCCTCTCCCTACCCCCAACATCCTAGCACTCAGCAAAGAGTCCCCCAACCCCCTTTAGTATGGGTTCTTTTTCTTAGTCTTTTACAGTAGTGGTCCTAGGCAATATTTCTCTTTTTGTGACTGACTAATTTCACTCAACATAATGCCTTCAAGGTTCATCTATGTTAACTGGTAGTATGCAAGCTTCCTTGTTACTCTTCAAAGAAGCATAATATTCCATTGTATGTATGTACCATTCTTCAATTGATGGGCACTTTGTTTGCCTCCATCTTTTTGCTATTGTAAATAGTGCTGCTATGAACATTAATGTGCATATATCTTCTTGTGTTGTGGCTCCTTTTTCTTGTGGGTAAATACCAAATAGAGGAATTGCTGGATCATAAGATGTTTCTATTTTCAACTTTCTGAGGAAGCGCCATATTGCTTTCCAGAGAGGTTAGACCATTTTGTAATCCCACCAGCAATGCAAGAGTGTCCCAGTCTTGCAACATCCCTGCCAGAATGTATTGTCCTCTACATTTTTTATCTTTGCTGTTATTGTTGGTGTGAGATGATATCTCATTGTTGTTTTGATTTGCATCTCTCTAATGGCTAGTGATCATGAACATTTCTTCATATGT
>NW_006411096.1:10998-11802 GCF_000296735.1 Chrysochloris asiatica
ATTCTTCCATTTTTGTAAGTCTCTTTTGGTTTCTTGTAGAAGTCTTTTGTAGTTTTCTTTGTATAAGTCCTTTGTTTCTCTGGTTACATGTATTCCTAGATATTTCATTCTTTGGGTGGCTATTGTAAATGGTATTGCTTTCCTAATGTCCTTTTCAATGCTGTCGTTTTTTGTATAAAGAAATCCAACTGATTTTTGTATGTTGATCTTATATCCTGCACTTTGCTGAATATTCCAATGAGGTCTAGTAACCTTTTTACTGAGTCTTTGGGTTTTCTACCTATAGGATCATATCATCTGCAAATAGCGAGGGTTTTACTTCTTCTTTGCCAATTTGATGCCTTTAATTTCCCTGTCTTGCCGTATAGCTCTTGCTAAGACTTCCAGCACAATATTGAATAAAAGTGGTGACAAAGGGCATCCTTGTCTGGTTCCTGTTCACAGAGGGAAGGCTTTCAGTTTCTCTCCATTGAAAGTAATGTAAGCTGTTGGTTTTGTATATATGCTCTTTATTATGTTGAGGAATTTCCTTTCAATTCCTATTTTGCTGAGTATTTTTTTTAGGAATGGATGTTGGATTTTGTCAAATGCCTTTTCTGCATCAATCGATATGATCATGTGGGTCTTTTCATATTTCTTATCTATGTGGTGGATAACATTGATAGTTTTTCTAATGTTGAACCATCCTTGCATCCCTGATATGTATCCGACTTGATCATGATGTATTATCTTTTTGATGTGTTGCTGGATTCTGTTGGCTAGGATTTTGTTGAGAATTTTTGCATCTATGTTCATGAGGGATAT
>NW_006411097.1:0-1336 GCF_000296735.1 Chrysochloris asiatica
GCCCAGATTGTTTCCTCCATTCTGAAAATCCTGTCATCAGATGGGAAGTATAAAGCCTTTTCCACATGTGGTTCTCATCTGTCAGTCGTTCTCTTATTTTATGGAACAGGTATTGGAATGTACCTGAGTTCAGTTGTTTCACCCTCACTCAAGAGTAGTGTAGCAGCCTCAGTGATGTACGCCGTGGTCACCCCCATGCTGAATCCCTTCATCTACAGCCTGAGAAACAACGATATCAAGAGGGCCCTGCAGAAGCTCATCATAGACTAGTATAATATCAATACAGCTTCAAGCTAAAGCAAATGGAAGAAATTAGGAGATACAAGAGCTGAACATAAAATTTTGAAGGTCAGCTCGAGAAGACAAAGTCAAATATTACAACAAAATGTGCAAAGATCTGAAAACCAAAAGGGAAGACCACACTCCGCATTTCTCAGGCTGGGGAAACTGAAGAAAAAAACTCAAGCCTCAACTTTTGTTGTTGAAGGATTCTCTGAGCAAATTATTGAATGATGCAGAATGCATCAAGAAAAGATGGAAGGAATACACAGAGACATTGCACCAAAAGGAAATTATTGATGTTCAGCCATTTCAAGAGGTAGCATATGATCAAGAGCCAATGATACTGAAAGAAGTCCAAGTTGCATTGAAGGAATTGGCCAAGAACAAGTCACCAGGAATTGATGGAATAATAATTGAAATTTTTTAAGAACATGAGGTGGCACTGGAGGCACTCACTCATCTATGCCAAAAAAAATTGGAAGGCAACTATCTGGCCAACTGATTGGAAGAGATCCATAATTGTGCCCATTCCAAAGAGAGGTGACCCAACAGAATGTGCAAATGATTGGAAAATCTCTTTGATATCCCATGAGAGTAAAATTTTACTAAAGGTAATACAGAAACGGCTACAAGCATACATTGACAGAGAACTTCCAAAGGTTCAAGCCAGATTTAGAAAAGGCCATGGAATGAGGGATATCATTACTGACATCTGATGGATCTTGACTGAAAGCAGAGAATATCAGAAAGTTGTTTACCTGTGCTTTATTGACTATGCAAAGGCTTTTGATTGTGTAGCTCATGACAAACTATGGGCAACATTGCAAAGTATAAGTATTCCTGAATACTTAATTATGTTCATGAGGAATCTGTACATGGACCAAGAGGCAGTTGTTCAAACAGAAATTGGGAACACTGAATGCTTTAAAAATAAGAAAGGTGTGTGACAGTGTTGTGTGCTTTCACCATACTTATTCAACCTGTATGCAACTAATCTGAGAAGGGTTATTTGATCAGCATACAGATTGAATAAGCATGGTTAAAGAGTACAACC
>NW_006411097.1:2846-3626 GCF_000296735.1 Chrysochloris asiatica
CAAAGACTTAGCAAGAAAATTATGGGCTTAAAGAAAAAAAATACCTAGCAAGAATCTTATACCCAGAAAAACTGTCCCTAAACTAGGACATCAAAATTAGAACATTTCCAGGTAAGCAGAAATTAAAGGAATTCTATAAAAATCAGACCAGCTTTACAAAAAAACATAAAGGGGTCCTCTGGACTGAGAACCAACAGCAGACAATAACCAAAGAATGACATACATGGCAACACAATCCTGAATTTAATCCAGATATAGAAGAATCCAAAGTAAAACAAACCTACAAGACTGAAACTAGGGATTCAGATTTAACAATTTATATTCAAGTCAACTATAAAGCAGAAAAACATAAAAATATAGATACAGAATTCCAAATGGTGAGATAGTCAAGTTGGTTTCAAGATAAAACAGATTGTTTAAAACAGGGGAAGAAATTAATAAATTGCAGGGTAACCTCTGGTACAGCTTTCTTCTGTTGGCCCACATCTGGGTTTCTCTGACACCATCCGCCTCTGCCATGCCTCCCAAGTTCTACCACAACGGGTCAAAGTTGTGTCCCTAAGGTACACTCATGGGAAAATTGGGGCTACATTTGCTCTGATCCCCAAGATTAGCCCCATGAGTTTGTCTAAAAAATAAAAATAAATAAAAAGTTGATTATAACATTGCCAAGGCAACTGGTGACTGGAAGGGTTTAAGGATTACAGTGAAACTGACCATTCAGAACAGACATTACAGATTGAGGTGATGTCTTCTAAATCTGCCATGATCATCAAAGCT
>NW_006411097.1:5166-6545 GCF_000296735.1 Chrysochloris asiatica
GTTGTTGTTGATAAATGCAGTTGAGTCGATTCCAACCCATAGCAACCCTGTACAGGGTTTCCAAGGCTATAAATCTTTACCAGAGCAGAAAGCCTCATCTTTCTCCCATGGTACAGCTGGTAGCTTTGAACAGCTGACCTTAAGGTTCACAGCTCGATTCATAACCACTATAAAGATTAGAGTAGAAAAAAATGAATTAGAATAGAGAAAAACAACAGAAAAAATAAATAAGACAATCAGTTGGATCTTAGAAAGGGTTGATAAAACTGACAAACCATTAACAAATCTAACAAAAGAAAAGGAGAAGAAGGAAATAGCATGCATAGCAAACTATATGGGTGACATCACAACAGAATAAACAGAAATAAAAATGATAGTAGAACACTATGAAGAATTGTACTCCAATAAATGTGAAAACTTAAATGAAATAAACATTTTTTTTAGAAAATCATGACCTACGTTCACTAACAGTCACTTTAAATTTAAAGTGACAGTGCCCATTTAATATCTAATGGCCACCACTCATCTGTCTGTTTGTCATACTGTGGTGGCTTGTGAGTTGCTGTGATTCTGAAAGCTATGTCACTGCTTTTAAATGCCAACAGGGTCACCCATGATGGAAAGGTTTCAGATGAGCTTCCAGACAAAGCCATACTAGGAAAAAAGAGTGATGAACAACTTCCAAATATTTAGTCACTGAAAACCTTATTAATAGCAAAGAAACACAGTCAGATATAGTACCAGGAAATGAGCCACTCAGGTTGGAAGTCACTCAAAATGTGACTAGGGAGCAGCTGCCTCCTCAAAGTAGAGTGGACTGTGATAAAGCAAATGGAGTAAAGTTAGTAGGAGATAAGCCTGTGGGACCTTCATTTACTGATGGGGCACAACTCAAAATGAAGAGAAAGATCTGTAAACATCCATTGAAAATCAGAACATGGAATGTACAAAGTATGAATCTGGGGAAAATGGGAGTTGTCAAAAATAAAATGGGATGCATCAACATCAATATCTTAGGCATTCGTGAGCTGAAATGGACTGGTATTGGCCATTTTGAATCTGAAGATCACATGGTTTACTATGCCGGGAATGACAATTTGAAGAGGAATGGTGTTGCATTCATCATCAAAAACAACATATCCAGATCAGTCATGAGGTACAACACTGTCTGTGATAGGATAATACCCATGCGCCTACAGGGAAGCCCAGTTAATACTACTACTATTCAAATTTACACACCAACCACTAAAGCAAGTGAGGATGAAATACAAGAATTCTATCAACATCTTCAATACGAAATTGATCAAACATGCAATCAAGATGAACTGACAATTACTAGGGATTGGAATACAAAAGCTGGGAGCAAAGAAAAACGATCA
>NW_006411097.1:8355-9800 GCF_000296735.1 Chrysochloris asiatica
ACAGAAGCAACAGTCAAGAAATCAAATGACGTATTGCATTAGGCAAATCTGCTGCACAAGACCTTTTTAAAGTGTTGAAGAGCAAAGATGTCAGCTTGACGACTAAGGTGCGCCTAACCAAAGCCATGGTATTTTCAATAACCTCATATGCATGTGAAAGCTGGACAGTGAACAAGGAAGACTGTGGAAGAATTGATGGTTTTGAGTTATGGTGTTGGAAAAGAGTATTGAAGGTGCCATGGGCACCTTCAGTCTCATTTGAGTGCCTTCCATCCTGATCATCTCATTTTTCAGCACTTTATCTGACAGTGTTTCTCTGCTATTCATAATTTTTTCAGTGACTAAATATTCAGAAGTAGTTCATCATTCTTTCTTCTTAATAGGTCTTTGTCTGGAAGCTCATCTGAAACATGTCCACCATGAGTGACCCTGCTTATATTTAAAATACCAGTGGTACAGCTTTCTGAATCACAACTCTCCAGCCACCAGAGTATAACAAACTGTCAGACAATTGGTGGCTGTTTGGTTTAAGTGGAAACTGTCACTTTAGATTTTGAGGAGATCTGTGCACATGTGCAGTAGAACCCTCCAGGGGTGGGGGTGGGGTATCCATTAGCTCAGGCATCCCCTCCAGTCACCAGATAGGAGGTGCGCAGACAGTGAAGAACTATGAACAGATACCAAAAAAAGACTGTCCACTCATATATCTCCATGGTTCTGTCAGGCGTTCGTGTCTGTTCTGATCCTTCACCCTCTTGGTCTCTCCCAAGATGGCGGCTCCAGGAGTAGCTAAGTGTCTAAAATTAGAAAGCAATATATTTCTTGTTTCTGCTACAAATTACCCTAGCTGTAAGCCTTCCAATCTTCTAAATATCCCTTTATACGTGGCTCAGAGTTCTAGCAGCATCCCCTGAGCCTGCTTGGTCCAGTATTCTGTGTTGTTGGTGACGGAGCTCCTCACTGCACATCTACCAGATCCACCACCTTGTGAAATTCATTGTTTCATTACAATGATTAGAATCCCCTCCATGTACCATCAGATAACAATATTTCTCTCTAATCACTTTAGCTCTATTTGTTTGTTTGTTTTTAAACACTCAGGCATATATAATAATTTACAACACCACCAAAGGGCACCTTCTGTAAGTCTGCTTCCTGGCTGCCAGCTCTTAGTCTCTCTCTTCCCAGGAATCTAGAGTCCTCAGCTACTCCTTCTTTCCATGTCCCCATCTCTGCCTCCATCTCTGGTGTCACTACTTTGGATAAGGTCTTGCATTCTGCTTGTGTTCTTCTCCCTTGATGGTCCTAGGGTCCTTTGTTTCTGGACTTTAAGATTAACTACTCCCCCATTTTTTTGTTATAAAACTTCTACCTTTACAATTGTGACAGTCACAATTAGTCATGATTACTATTATTCACTATTGAATCATAAGAATCTTATCCCC
>NW_006411097.1:10811-12184 GCF_000296735.1 Chrysochloris asiatica
TCCCTCAGGAAGTGGGATATGGAGATACCATATGACCCAGACATCCCTCTACTTAGTATATATCTACAATGAATTAATAAGAGCCAAGACAAAAGTAGATACATTCACATCAATGTTCATCTCAGCACTATTCACAATAGCAAAAATATGGAGACAGCCAAAATGCCCATCAGTGGAAAAATGGATAAAGAAACTTTAGTACATGCAGACAAGGAATACCAGGGAACATTGAAGAATAAAGATGCATCTTCAGAACACCTCATAATCTTGATGAAGCTTGAGGACATTATGCTGAGTGAAATAAGTTAATTACAAAAGGGCAAGTATTGTATGAGACCACTATTACAAAAATAAAAAAACTCAAGTAAAGATTTTCATACTAAAAAAAACATTTAATGGTTACCAAGGGTGGGAGGGAAGGGAGAGTAATTCACTGACTTGAGCATAGGAATATGTTATTCATTGCTGTCTTTCACCTTTTCCACTCACCAGTAGACCAATGTAGTCACCAGCAAGCTTACATGCCTGCTCATGTGTTCCCATTGCCATCTTCTTTTGATGCTTTCTTCATCATTTAATAATTTGCCCAGAGACTACTTCAAAAATGAAAGTCAAGGCTTGAAATTTTTCTTCAGTTCCTCCAGCTTGAAAACTGCTGAGAATGTTCTTTCCTTTTGGTTGATGTGAAGGGCAATATGCAAGAAAAGGGAGGATGGTAGAAGAATGATGGAGACAGGTAAAGATAAAGGGAGGTATACAGGACTAAAGGGGGTAGAGGTAAGCAGTGTTATATGCCCAACATTGGAACAACAGTGTTCTACAGGTAAATACATGAACAGATACAAAGACTGAATGGATATGGGATACAGAGTGAGAGTACACACACATATACATATGGGTTTGAAGGAAGATATTTACACATGGTTATTTACCTTTGTTGCAAACAATGCTATAAATGTTGTGGTGTATATAGTAGGTGAAATGATAATTAAAAAAAAAATACTTCTTAGATATGATCAAACATTTTAAGACAGTGAGTTGCTGGACCTAAGGGCTCAGGAGACACCATGGTCAATGGGTAGTACACATTCCACAAACACAATGTTCTACACACTACATTGAAGAGTAGCTTCCGGGATATTAGAAGCAACTATTGGTCTCTCAAAGTACATAAGAAAGAAAAGTGATGATAATTGAAGATACTTGGAATCAATTGGTCCAACAACTACTAGAAGATGTGAACATCAGTCTCCATGACTTTAAGACCAGAAGAACTAGATGGTGTCCAACTACCATCTGTTCTGAAAAGGATCACATTAGAACATCCTGGATAGAGTGGTAGAAAATATGGAACAAAATTATCAAAACAAACA
>NW_006411098.1:0-11953 GCF_000296735.1 Chrysochloris asiatica
TAGAAAGCCTCATCTTTCTCCCGCGGAGAGGCTGGTAGTTTCGAACCACTGACCTTAAGGTTCGCAGCCCGATTCGTAACCACTACGCTACCAGCAGTAGATAGCTTTATTTTGGGGGGTGGGGGTGGGGACAATAACACAAGCAAGATAGACTCACCATAAAATGGTCAATCATTCAAATTTAAAAGGGCAACATTTTTCTAAGGACAAAGTGTGGAAGGTATAGGAAAGCGGATGGAATGCAAGTAGGAACCACAGAGAGGAAATAAGATAACTGTTCTTGCGTGAAGGAGATTGTAAATGTGGAGATGAAACATAATGTATGATTTGCTGAATGTAAAGCTAGTGATCTTTACTCAATTCACAATAAAAAGTTTAAAAAAAACGTTTACTCTATTTTGAGAAGGCAGCTTATAGAACAAGTGGCCTAATTCCTCGTTGTTGTTGTTAGTGTTGGTGAGTGCCGTTCAGTTGGTTCTGACCCACAGCGATCCTGTACAGGGTTTCCAAGGAGCAGCTGGTGAACTTGAACTGCCAACCTTGAAGTTCAAACTGACTTTGCAGTCTAGCGCATTAACCCACAGTGCCACAACAGGTCTGAAAAATATGGCCACACTCCTAGCTCCCCTACTTAAGTACCTGGAGCACCCCACTTTACAAGCAAGTCCTCTGCCCAAATTCATTCAGTTTTACTTGCTCCCTGGACTAGGAAGCCAACTGTTGTGTCTCAGGCTCTTGGTCTTGATTCTGCTGCTTTTCTTCCTCGGCCACTCCTCTGGTGTCACAGCTTTGTGTCCCCGGGTCCAGGAGGTTCAGTGTGCAGGGACCTTGGGGTCCAACGAACATGCTCCACTCCTGGCTCTTGCCCCTCCTGCTTCTGAGATGGCTCATTTATTATTATAATGAACTCAGCTAACAGTCACAGCTGAATCATGTCATCCAAACAGTATCTTCTTCCACCATCTCTTACCCAGAACCAGCAAGGCAGAAATGTTTGCTGGGAGTTACAGACTATGGCTAGAAAAGGCATTAGATAATAGACTACACCACACAGCGCTTCCCCAATCATATTCTGAATATCTTCCAACATGAGGGGTTTATCTTCCAGCACTGTGTCAGGCAATGTAGTCCTGCAATTCCTAAGGGTTTCAGTGGCTAAGACTTCTAAATCGGTCTGCCTCTCTTTCTTCCTAGTCTTAGTCTGGACATTCTGCTGAAACCTGTCCACCATGGATGGCCCTGCTGGTATTGAAAATATCAGTGGCAAGACTTCCAACATCACAGCAATACATAAACCACCACACTGTGACAAAGAGATAGATGAGTGGTGGGTTTCTATAATAGAAAGGAACAGATACTAGTCACCATGAAAGAAAAATCTATAAACTCAGGGCCAAGTGCTAAGTAGTACCCATTCTGGAAAGTTGTGCTGTTTACCACTCGCTGCTGTTGCTAGGTGCCTTCGAGTTGTTTTTGACTCATAGTGACCCTAAGTCCAACAGAATGAATGACCACCCAGTCCTGAACAATCCTCACAATTGTTCTCATTGAAGATCGTCCTCATTTTTGCTAACCCTCTACTTTTCCAAACATGATATCCTTCTCCAGAAGCTGATCCCTCTGGATAACAGGTACAAAGTACATGAGAAAAGTCTCAGCATTTTCACTTCTGAGAAACATTCTGACTGTACTTCTTCCAAGACAGGTTTGTTCCTTCTGGAAATCCATGATGTACCTAATATTTATTGCCAACATCATAATTCAAACGAATGAATTCTTCTTCTAGCTTCTTTACTGTTCAGCTTTCATATTTACATGAGGCAACTGAAAATACCATGGTTGGGATTAGGTACACCTTAGTCCTCAAATTGACAACTTTGATTTTCAATACTTTAAAGAGGTCTTTTGCAGCAGATTTACTCATTGCAATGTATTGCTTAATTTTTTGTCTGCTGCTTCCATGAGTATTGATTATAGGAGGGTGACTCAAAATTGATCTCCATCCCGGTTATATTAAAGTGCCCATCCATGTCGACTGCTGGTGAATATACTGAGCCTGCAACGTAAAATGATTCTGTTGAATAGATGAGTGGCAGTGGATTATGTAGTAAATCATTTGCAAATCAGCTATAGCTCTGCCTATGAAATAATCCATGACAGATTTGGGTTTTGAAAAGTTTGTATGAGATGGTTACCAAAACAACCCACAGAAGAGCATGAACAGAAGCATTTGGATATCCGCAAACAAAATTTGGACCGATACTCGAAGGAAGGTGGAAGTTTCTTAAAAACAATTGTTACTGGTGAGAAGACATGGATCCATCACTATGAGCCCAAGAGTAGACAGCAGAGTATGGAATGGAAGCATCCTCGATCACAGACCAAGAAAAATTCAAAACTCAACCATCAGCTGGAAAATTGATGTTGACAGTTTTCTGGGATTCTCAAGAGTCAGTATTGGAACAGTATCAGGAAAAAGGTTCAATAATCAAATGTGCTCATTACAGTAAGATGCTTACTGATGAACTGAAGCCTAAACTTTGGATTAAATCCACAGGACTCCTAACCAAGGGCATTGTGATCTTGCATGATAATGCACATCTGCACACCTTTGCCTACACTGTTGACACTGCAAAAACTTAGTTCTGAGGTGTTAAAGCATCCTCCCTCCCTATAACCCTGATCTTGCTCCATCAGACTTTCACCTGTTTGGTCCCCTGAAAGCAGCCCTTCGAGGATGAAGATTCACCTTTGATAATGAAGTGAAAAAGGTGGTGCAGTGGTGGCTCGCAGCTCAGTCTACAACATAGTTAAATAACGGAATATCAAAGCTTGTTGACAGATGAACAAAGTGTATTGAAGAGAAAGATTATGTTGAAAATTGTTGAGTTCTAAAAGTTGATTAAAATAAATTCTACAGCCAGAGTGCAGATAATTTTTGACTTCTAGGCTTTTTATATTTTTATGTTGAGGTGGAATCCATGTTAGTGGCTGTAGTCTTCAATTTTCACCAGTGCTTCTAGTCTTCTTCATGTTCAGCAAACAAGGCTGTGCTATCTGCATATGACAGATTGTGAGTGAGGTGTCTACCAGTCTTGATAGAGCATTCTTCTTCATATAGTCCAGCTTGTTGGATTATCTGCTTAGTCTTGATGTGGTGATGCAGGATAAGAACTGGATTGTTATCTGCAAGGTTAACAGTTCAAACCCTCCAGTTGCTCCTCGAAAAACCTATACAGGGTTGCTATGAGTTGGAACCGAATCAAGGGCACTTAACAACAACAACAACAGGCTGAATAAGATTATAACTCTGACACACACCTTCCCTGCTTTTAAACCATGCTGTATTCCCTTGTTTAATTTGAATGACTATCTCTTTGTTTACCTATAGGTTCTACATGAGCACAATTTAATATTTCGGAATTCCCATTCTTCTCAATGTTTCTTAAGATCCACACAATCGAATGATATTGCATAGTCAATCAAACACAGGTAAACACCTTTTGGTATTCTCTATTTTTCAATCCATCTGACATCAACGATATTACTCATTCCACATCCTCTTCTGAATCCGGACAGAAATTCTGGCAGTTCCCTATCAATGGACGAATGCAACCATTCACCACTTACTTGTGTGATGTCGAGTTGATCCTAAATTATAGCGATCCTGTAGAGGGTTTCTGAGGAGCAACTGGCAGGTTTGAAATGCCAACCATGTGGATAGCAGTATAGTGCTTATCCTACATTGCCAAAGTAGGACTCTCAAGATGCATGGTCACACATATATCATGGGACTGAAATACACTAAGAACATTTTCTGAAAGGTTATTTGTATACCACAGTTTAATGTCTTTAAGACACACATTAACCTGCATGACAATCAAATTTTATATTACAACTTCAGTTACTGAGTTAAATTTAAGAGAGACTACCAAATTTATCAAAAGTGTCACTGCAGCAGAACAACACATATATTTACAGTTTTCAAGCTAAAAGTGCTCAGGAAACTATTCCTCACTCTCCAAAGAGAAATGTTTTCCTGAATCACTTCTTGTAAAAATTATTATTTTTCCAAGGTGAGTAGTAACAAGTGGAGCACTCTGCCACGCTGCCAGCATTCTCAGTGATTTACAGGCACAGCTATGGCTTTGCTACAAACCATAATTTCAGAGGGTTGGAAGCGGCCCTTTTATAACAGGGATTTACATATATGGACTTAAGAGTGGGCCCCTGTTATAGAATTCAACACAAGCATTAATCCATTTATGGTGGGGAATTTCTAGTTTTCATCCAGCTCTCGGCCAACCAGAAATCCTCAGAACACATACTCAAGTTAATACTTTTCTGGTAAAGTATTTCTCTGGCAACCCTTTCCCTGGACCAAATTTCAGTGCTACTGAGTCGATTCCAGCTCACAGTGACCCTACAGAACAGAGTAGAACTGCATCATGGGGTTTCTGAGACGGTCAATCTTTATGGAAGCAGACAACCTCATCATTAATGAAATATGGAACAAAGCTAAGACTAAAGAATAATTCTATTATTTATATGATGATTGCTTTATGGTCCCAATGATACGACTATACCTTCAATATGAAATAATTGGTGATAAACTTGAATCTTCTGTTTCATAAATATTTACTATCCCCATATGAATCACCAACCCTGTGGTTAACCCAATGGGTTCCCATCCTGATTTATGAGGCTAAGTAAAAAAATATTGCTACTAAGTTTCCAGTTCATACATGCATAGTCTTATTGAAAACAAAATGTGTCTCTGAAATTAGTGGTGGCTACAAATAAGTTCTTTCAGTATATACTTATCTTAATAACACTAAAATGCCTTCAAAACAAAACAAAACCAGGTTCCAATCAAAACAAAGGCTTCTGAGGGTTCTGCTAGGCCAGTTAAATTCAAGACAGAGAGGTCAGCTCAAAAGATTATAGAGATTACTTTTGGGGATTCCTAGGGGGTAATCTTGATAGATTTTCTTCAAGTACACAGGATAGTAATGGGGTCTTATCATAAATAACTTTTAAAGAAGTTTGGAAATTGCATTGGGTAGAAAAAGGCCAGGAAAGTTGTGCCAAACAACTTTCCATTGTGACAATGCACCTACTAATTCTTGGAGGGTAGCAAGGCCTGTCATGTGAGAAGTGATTCTCTTGAGTTGCTAAAGCTGCCATTTTGACTTGGTGTAAATTGAAGAGCTCAGAATTCTTCAGGAAAGGGTTAGAGTGAAGGAAACACCGCTTTCATAAATGTACAGACATAGATGGAGGATATATTGAGAACAAGTAGCTTCACATTTTGATATTTTTGCTTTAATAAAAGGTTCCTATGGTTTTGTAGCAATACTCTTTTTTTTTGCCATCCCCTGGTGTTACTTAGCAGTGTGACCAAAAGGTGGTAGTTATCATTGGGAAGGATCAAGAATCCGTAGCCTTTCCCCCCTCTGGTCTTGTAACCTGGTTTTGTTAGGTGTATCCCAAAAGTTGTAAGAAATTACAAATGAATTCTTACACTTAGGCAAATTTAGAGTAGAACTTCTAACTTGAATAGTCAGAGCTTCTCATTTTTCAGACCAAAGACCTAAAACCCAAGTTAAAAATGACCCATGTGAGTCCATATTATGAGTACACAGAGACATCTATGTGATCAAAGCAACACCCTTTTTGGAAACTAAGCTGATACAGCTCAGTCCACACTGGCCACCAGAGTATAAATGTGGATTCCTCTGTTTTGCCAGGTAAAAACGTGGGGATGAGAAACGTTTTGGCAAGCTTTGTGTCCATATTCCAGCTTTACCATCTATAAGCCAAGACTTTGGTAAGTTACTTAACTTTGCACAATCTTTAGTTTTTAATATGCAAACTGCGAACATAGGCACCTATTTCCAAGGGTTCTGTGAAGAAAAGGTGCATCTAGGTTACATTAACTGCTCCAAGGGTCATTTTAACTTCCCTGAATCTTAGCTCTTGGAGCCATAAAATAAGGTTTGACTAGCTAAATCGCCAGTTCTCCTGGAAACTTAACATAAGTCTAAGAATTGATTTGTAATGTCTTACAACTGTTGGGATACAGACACTCTAATAATCCCTCTCCGACCTCCAGTATAGAAGATACCGGAGCTAGGAACTCCTATTTCAAAATAACCCCTGATTTGAGGTCCTGGTGTGACATTGTTGGCTAAGCACTGAACTGCTAACCACAGGTTGGCAGTTCAAACCCACCAGCTGCTCCTTCCTCAGAAACCCTGCACAAGGTCATTGTGAGCCCGCACTTAACATCTTGTTGTTTACTGCTATGTAAATTTGCCCTCACTTTGAAAAAACTGAATCAAACCCTACCCACCCATTGCCATCTAGGTCAATTCTGACTCACAGAGACCCTGTGCAGGGTTTCTGAGGCTGTAAATCTTTACAGGAGCAGAAAGCTTCATCGCTCTCCCACAGAGTGGATGGTGGGTTTGAACTGCCAACCTTGTGACTAGCAGTCCAGTGTTATCCTACAGCACCATCAAGGCGCTGGTCAATCCCCCATCACAACAAATTCGTCATCACAGGCCCCCTCCTCTTGCTGCAGGTCACTGAAAAGGCTTCAAGCATGTTTTTGCACCAAAGTGAGGCTACTTAAGAACCAGATGTTTCTGTTTAGTCAAATTTAATTTAAAAGACATACTTAGGAATGAAGCTCATTTGTAACCAGGCAATTGTCTACACCCTGTGCTCTCCTACAAGAAGCTAACCCTTATGGACTGTAATCAATGGGTTTCCTTATCCCTGGCAATGGGAGGCACCAGTGAGAGGAGTTGTTGTTGTTATGTGCCGTGGAGTCGGTTCTGACTCATAACGACCCTGTACAGGGTTTAAAAGGCTGTAAATCTTTACGGGAGAAGAAAGCCTCATCTTTCTTCCACGGAACGGTTGGTAGTTTCAAACTGCTGACCTTGTGGTTCGCAGCCCAATTCGTAACCCCTACACTACCAGAGTGAGAGGAGTAATGGAAAGTAAAGATCAGTAGTTATTCGCGGCTTCCTCCCTGCTAGTAACCTCTGTTCAGGCTGCCCTTTGGAACTCTGAACTCTCCTGTTCCAAGAAATTCTCTCTTTCTCTTTAGCTCAGGGTTGCTAACTCTCCCAGCCCTCACTGGGTAATATATCATCTCTTCATGCTTTTCCTAAACCCTACTCATGCATTTGCAAATAATGTCTTTATTTAAACTTCCCTCAAATCACCTGTGTTGCCTGTGTTTCTCACCCCTTCACCCCTCACCATGATTGATGTTGTTGGCTACTGTTGAGTCTGTTCCGACTCCTGATGACCCCATGTGACACAGAGCAGGGCCTTAATAGGCAAAAGTAATATGTGATAAAGCACTGGCATTTCAGACAGCAGCATGTATCAAGCAGTTGAACACAGGATGCTTGGAAGCAATGTGGGAGTTTAGGGTGGAAAGACAAGCACAGGTCAGATGTTGAGGTTTAACATAATAGGCCTAAGCCTACCTAATGGATCAAATCCAGTGGGAAAGCATTCCATCTTACAGTTTGGGTAAATGTGTAATACTGTGTTTTCTGAAGACCATTGTTTGGCTATGTAGAAGGATGGAATGGTAAAGAAGTAGAGAACAGTTTAGTTCTGATTTTCCTAATGGGTCCTGATTAACCTAGTTAACTAGGAAATTAACCTGATTTCCTAGTTCTGATTAACCCTAAGGGTCCTCAAAGTCAAGATTCTCTGATGATGGAGGGGCAGCTAAGTGGACAGAATTATGGCCCCATGTCCACATTAACCATAACAGTTCTGTTCCCTCGACTAGACCTGGAATCTCTGCTGCCCTCAGCACAGCCAGCCTGGAACATTTTACTTTAAAGACTGACTGCACTGAACAACTGCTACATTCTAAGGTCAACATTCCTGGCTCAAACCTTCCAATTATGGTAGAAAAAAGTCAGAGAAGTCTAAAAAATTTTGAAGTAAGAGAGAAATATGTCTGAACTCATGCCAGGAAAAGACAAAACTATTAAGAAATATTAACTGGACGGACTATGTAAAGCCAGATGGATTAGAGATCATGTTCAAAGCCCTTGTCTTTTATGACCCTTAACAGAGTCTTAGACTATATGTATCAAGGGGAACAAATTAGTCAGGGGAACAAATTGGTCCATGTGGTTTAAAAAAAGAAAAAACAAACAAAAAAACAAAAAAACAGTGATTTTCATGCCATATAGAACTTGTCTGAGATATTCTTTTTGGAAAATATGAAATAATAGTGATCAGAAATAGAAAAGTAGTAAGAGTTAAATTTAAAAAAAATCACTTTTAACTAACCTCTGCTTTAGAAAGAAGATGATAATTGTTACTAATGAGCTTCAAAAATCTCCATTAGCTGTTTTTGGCAATTGAGTATATATGTGAACTAAAAAGGATTTTATCCAAGAATTGTAAAGTAAAAACGATGGCCAGCAGAGGGCAGTGGAGCCCTCCATGAGCTGACTAGGAGGGTTATGCATGAAGAACAAACTATTATAATAGAAGAAAGTTATTTTGTCTTTAGTTACATTACCTTTCTAAAACATGGCATATTGCCTAACGCTATGGCTCTTTAAAAGGGCGCACAAGAAAAGACTATTAAAGTCTTGTAATTTAAAGAATTCCCTGGAAATTCTGAGTGCCCTAAAAATAAAATTAAAGCACGGTCTCTTAATTTCAAGACGGGCTGAGGTTTCTGTTGCCTTCATTATTTAAAACAACTGCCTTAGTTTCGTAAAATTGACTAAAGAAACTAACTTCTCAAATAATCTAATATCTGGATGTTTACTTGTGTACATTTCCCTTTAATTTGCACTGTACACAGTCACAATATACTTTTTAATTCTAGAGAGTAAGGAAATCTGAAGTACAGAAGAAAAGTGGTCTTCAAATGAGATTCATCCTGAATCACCAGCCTTGTGGTTAGCAGTCCAGTGCTTATCCTACAGTACCACACAAGGACTCTATTATTGCTACTATTATTGTTTAATTCTGGTGTTCTAAAGTTTTCCAGTAGTCAGTTTGAACCGCAAGGTCAGAGCTTCAAGCTCATCAGCTGCTCCTCAGAAAAGCAACAACAACAACAACAACAACAACATTTCACTTATGCAAATCATCCTGGAACATTATCATAAGCTATTGTGTTGCTCAAGACAAGAGACATAATCAATATTCCGGACCCACAGGAAACCTGAAGAACAGAGAATAAATCAAACTCTTCTAAACACAGTTATTAGGGTCCAATATCATGGCCTTAATGACAGGAAAACAGCTTTACTTTTCATTCATTTCTTAGAAAAGAACAGATCTACAGATTTACAAGTAGTCTGGAGGACTTGCAAGAGATCAGCCCCTGCCAAACCATGTACTTTATAAATGTGATCGTAATTTACAAAACATTACCTCCAGAAGTGCAGTTCGAATCCTTCGCATTTTTCTTTGCATTTTAAGCAGGGGGCTCCAAATCCTTGCTCATGACCTAAGCCCATCTGTTGAAGAGAAAAAGAATGTGGATCTATTATTACATATTTAAAGGCCTAAGAAATTCAATAATTTACAATTTTAATTCCACATGTCACTCCTGTTAATATAGCTTTCAAACAAATCTTTTATGAGCCACCACACTGTTTAATCAATGGTGTTGCTTAGGTATGCCTACGGAGACTCCAAGAATATACACAGGGTATTGTATGTTCTTATTTCTCTTTGATTATCATGAAATGGAAAACAGCCTGTTGTTGTTGCTAGGTGTCTGCAAACTGATTCTAATTCATAGCAATCCCATGACAGAGTTGTTGTGAAGTGCTGTTGAGTCAGTTCTGACCCACAGCAACTCTGTATAGGGCTTCCAAGGAGCAAGTGGTGAGTTTGAACTGCCAACCTTGCAGTACAAAGGGTTTTGCAGTCTGGCGAATTAGCCCACAGCGCCACACCAGGACTCCCTCCTGGTGTAGAGTAGAACTGCCTTGTAGGGATTTGGGGCTGTAATCTTTAGGGAAGCATATTACCAGATCTTTCTCTGGTAGAGTTACTCAGTGGGTTCAGACCCTCAATTTTTTTGGTTAGCAACGGAGCTTTTTAGAAGACCACAAACACTGTAATTCATCAGTCATATGTTTGTCTTCAAATACGTGGGAAATTTTTAGGTGTTATTATGAAAATAATATATTCTAGAAGGGTAAATATAATGATAATGACAGGCAAACATTTTTAAAATGCCAGTTTATTTGTATTATCTCATCAAAACCTTACAAGATCTCATAAACTGCCATTTAATTTATTCTCCATTTTAAGTAAAACTCAGGGAAGTTGAGGAGCTTATTATTACTAAACTCACAATGTTAGTAAATGGCAGAGATGAGTTAAATTAAGTCTAGGTCTGCCTGATCCTGAGATCTGAGCGCCTTACCTTTATTTTGTATCCACACTCTTTACTATATTAAATAAGAATCCTAGGGAACCTGTTGAGATATGTCCTAAAAAGGGAAGAGTCTGGAAAGGGGATGGCTGCAACACTGACAGCCACCAGTGACTAGATTAGTCCATGTCTTAAATACCACATCACAAATTACCTGCTAACTGGAGCCTGGAGTGGGAGTTCAAGCAGATAAATAAGAGAGCTTTTCAATGGAGCCTTTTTGTATCTTCACCAAGCCTTTTGCCACTGTACAGTCAAAACCATATTGTAACTTTGACAGATCGGCTTAACACTGCCTGAAATGTAAGTGAAACCCTTCTGTTTTTCTGAAGACAATTACCACATCCGCTTACTATCATGTGGGGCATATACAAAACCAGCTGGTTCACCAGGCTGCTTAGGACTATCCACATTATTTTTAAGTCAGACTATCTCAAGTACTCCCTCTAATGGTGGTGAACATTTGTCCATCATTTACTAAAGTTCATCACCTTTCCCATATCTATATTACTGATTTTCAAAAGAATTAAGATACTGTAAACAATATACTTAACTTAACAATAGACTAATTACTCCTCAGTTTTTAAGGAACATAGTTGTTTCCTGATTATAGTTGATCACAGTTCATGATGCAGACCTAGAGTGGGTTTGAAGTAAGGGCAGGGAAGAAGAACTGGCTATTTAAGTCTTCTGGTCTTTTGTAAGGGGTGTAATTAGGAGTTTTTTTTTCCATTATAACATTCACAGTAAGAATAAGTCAACTACAGTATGAATTACATACACCATAACATAAAGAAAAGAAAAATCACTACAACAATGAGTAACATCATGATAAATGGAGAAAAGATTGAAGTTTGTTAAACATTTCATTTTACATGCATCCACAAAGATTGTCCATGGAAGCATCAGTCAAGAAATTAAATACACTGGGAAATTTTGCTGCAAAGGAGCTGTTTACAGACGTCACTTTGAGGACTAAGGTTCACCTTTGCTGAAGTCTTGGCTTTTTCAATTGCCTCATATACATGTGAAGGAGTCCTGGTGTGGTGCTGTGGGTTAATGCAGTGGACTGCAAAGTCAGTTTGAACTGCAAGGTGGGCAGTTCAAGCTCAGCAGCCACTCTGGAAATCTTATACAGGGTTGTTATGGGTCAGAATCAACTAGACAGCATGTAGCAACAACAACATATATGTGTGAGAAACCTGGACAATGAATAAGGAAGACTGAATAAGAATTGATGCCTCTGAATTATGATGTTGGTGAAGATTTAAGTATTTCATGGACTGACAAAAGATTAAGGAGCTCTGGTGGCATTTTGGATTAGGAATTGGGCTTCTAACCACAATGGTACAAACCCACCAGCCACTCCATGGAAGAAAGAAGAGGCTGTCTGCTATCATAAAGATTTACTGTCTTGAAAACCCTACCTAGGGTTGCTATGAGTTGGAATTTGGTTTGGGTTTGGTTTGCAAGAAGAATGAACAAATCTGTTTTGGAAAA
>NW_006411099.1:0-11900 GCF_000296735.1 Chrysochloris asiatica
AAAAAAAAAAAGTCAGTATTATATGAATTTTGTTTCTTAGTAGCTATTGTGACATTCCTTTCCCAAATCTTTACAGACTGTAATGAAATCTAGATAAACCACATACGAATTATGAGACTAAATTATTTCTATTGTAAGTCTTATTAATTTGTTTTAAAAATAATTATTACGTCCTAAGAAAGACATTGAATGTTTAAAACGTATACATGCTTAATTCATAAAGATTTACACCCTCGGAAACCCTGTACAGGGTCGCTATGGGTTGGAACCAACTCGACGGCATTTAACAACAACAACAATTCATAAAATGCATACAACATTTCTAGAATAGGAACTGGTACAAATTAATTTATGGAACTGCAAAAAGTAGTTGCAACAAGAATGTTTTCAAAGCAAGTGATTTTGTAGCTCCAAGGATCTGTTGAACAAAGGGTTACAAACTTTTTACATCTGGCACGTACTTGAATATTTGTCAGATGTAACACCTGCTTAAATTACTATTACATGGATTCTTCTTCAGAATCAGGATTTGAAATTACCAGGTCAGTTTTTTAACCTCTAAATCCTAAACTTTGATGGCCATTTGTTGTCAGGAAAAAAAAAAAAAAAAATGACATGGATTCATTCAAAGTGTTGCAGCCTATAAATGAGCGAGTGCAATTCCATGCACTTTTCTTTCCTTGATTTCATTGCACTCCTATTCTCTAGAATTCTTATAAGTAGTACAGACTAATATCTTTGACATTAAATCTGACATTGTTTTTTTTAAATTACAGCTAGACTTTATTTTAATTGGGAAAATTTAGAATCTCCAAAAATGGTTAATATCAAAAGCAGTCTGCTTCTTATCTCAAAAATAGATGAAGTTATTCCATATGTCCTAATAGAGTCCTGGTGTGGCACTGTAGAATAAGCAAAGGTTGATTTGAACTGTAAGGTGGTGGTTCAAACCTACCAGGCCCTCCTCAGAAACCCCATACAAAGTCTATAAGAATCAGAACTGACTCGACACTTAACTACAACAATGGCATACGCGTAGTCTTGGTGTGGTGCTATAGAATAATCAATGGACTGCTAACTGCAAGGTCTGTGGTTCAAACCCACTTGCCACTCCTCAGAAACCCTAAACTGGTCACTGTTAATTGGAACTGACTCTAAGGCCCTTAGCGACAACAACGGCAATGGCACATATGGATGCCATCCTGGTGTAGTACTATAGGATCAGCACTGAACTGTGAAAAACAAGGGCAGCAATTCAAACCTACCAGTTGTTCCTTGGAAACAATATACAGGATTGCTATGGTCAGAAGCAACTGGATGTCATCCTAACAACATCACAGCAACAGTAACAACAACATATACTTGTCATGAATACTTATAAAAAATAAAATATAATCATACACTGATATGAATATACATTTTACATGTTATTAGCTAAAATAGACTAGCTTTATCTACGTCCAAGAGATATTTCTATGATGATCTCACTCAGTTGGCAAACAATGAACTGGGAATAAAGTAGAATCTGATGCCTGTGACCTCTATTCTTTCATGCAAGCTTTGCAAACAGCCTGGTAGTAGACAGCCCTATTCAACAGGCATCCATATAGCTATCAGAAATTAAAGCAATAGTTTCAACTAGACAACTCCTGAAAAAATGGAAATTTTAAACAGAATATAGCTAGGGTGACAGCATAATAAAACAAAGCGACATTTGGCAGCCTTCCACTAGACATTGAGCAAAACCCATTAAGGGAGTAAGTAAATGAATCATTCTTCTCTCCACTGGCCTAGACCAAACAACTCTACCTATTTGGCTGCTTTCTCTCAGGATTCATTTATGTTCCTCTGTGATCTCTTTTGCCTAGTGTACCAAAACTATATTCCAAATCTCCCTTACCATCTGTCTTCTGGTTGTTCTATGAACAAGAAACACTGGTGAAAGTGAGAGCTGGGACTGCCTTGCTGCTTCTGGCTTCTATTGGTTGCCCTCTAGCAACAATTGGCAGGGAAATGTACAAAGGGCTTCTGTCAAACCAGAACATGAAATCTTAGAAACACAAAACAGGATTGAGTGTATTAGCATGCTACAATTTAGCAGAAAACAAGAAGTATAGTAACAATAGTAGTGATAGTAACAGATAAAAAATGAGAAAATATAACTAATGAGCAGCAATTCCATCCACCCAAAGAAGTAAGACTAGTATTATAGTGCTTCCGTAAAAACATAGGAACTATAAAACACAACAGTTTCTCTAATATCCATCCCATATTCTGTGCTCTTAGTGTCATAATTTTATTTCTGTATATACTATATATCACACAAAACATGAATGTAACATGTTATGCATAAGAAGATCAATAAGTACTGTTTGTTCATTTCTGGTTTTGCAGATTTCTATATCTTAACCATAATAGAAGTCAATATTGAATGATTCCATTCTAAAGAATATAATATTTCATGTATTTAAAATTTTACATCATAGCAAATCCAGATAGGAACAATGGAAGAAAGGAACACTGTAGGCATTATTACTAATGAAGATTGTGGATCCAATTAACATAAAATCTTGACAACTTCAAACTTTTCTCTGTTTATCATGATGTTGCTACTTCATTCAGTTATGAGAATTTGGTTTTCTTTATACTGAGATGTAATCCATACTGAAGACTGTGTTCTTTGATCTTCATCAGTAAGTGCTTCAAATTCTCTTCACTTTCAGTAAGCAAGGTTGTGCTACCTGCATGTCGCAAGCCATACTTGAGTCTTCCTCCAATTCTGATGCCTCATTCTTATATATATATATATATAGTCCAGTTTTTGGGATTATTTTTTCAGTATGCAGACTGAATAAGTAGAGTGAAAGGATGCAAACCTCAATTACATCTTTTTCTCACTTTAGACCATGCACTATCTCTTGTTCTGTTGGTCCTGTGAGCACAATTAAATATTCTGGAATTCCTATTCTTGGCAAAGTTCTCTACCATTTGTTATGCTACACACAGCCCAATACCTTTGCATATACAAGAAAACAACAACAACAACAACAAAAACTACAGATAAACATCTTTCTGGAATTTTCTGCTTCTAGCCAAGTTCCGTTAGACATTATCAATGACATCGCTTGCTTCATGTCCTCTTCTCATTGTGGTTTGAATTCTTGCAAGCTTCTTGTAGAACGACTGTTTCATCATTTTAAAAATACATCCAGCAAAATTTTATTTGCATGTAACATTAATTATACTATTTAATAATTTCCTAATTCTATTGGATTACCTTGCATTGGAATAGAAACTAACATGGATCTCGTCCAAAGTTCTTGACATAGACAAGTAAGCACTTTCAGTGTTGCATCTATTTTACTAAATTACTAAATTGTTACTAAATTACATAACAGTAATTTACTTTGTCTTCTTGAGCTGCCCTATGAAATCTATTTAGGTCTGTTGTGTCATAATTTTTTCCATTTATTTTAGCTGCTCAGTGTTCAGGAGTAAGTTTCAGAGTCTCTTGAGATAATCTATTTTGTTGTTGTTGTTGTTGTTCTGTTTTTTAAATGACCTTTTGCTTTCTTCACATATAATGTCCTTGATGTCATCCCACAACTCATCTGGTCACTGGTCATTAGTATTCAATGTGTTATATTTAATCTTAAAATTGTCTTTAATTTCAGGTGAATTATACTCAAGGCCATACTTTGGCACTATGGCCTTGTTCTAATGTTTGTCAGCTTCAACTTCAACCTACCTATGAGCAATTGATGTTCTGTTCAGCAATTGGCCCATGACCTTGTTCTGAATGATGATGATTTTTATCATTTTCTCTTTCCACAAATGTAGTAACTTTTATTTCTGGTGTGGTCCACAAGTATAGTCACAATTTATGATGTTGGAAAAAAGTTATTGTCAATAAGCAGGTCATCGATCTTGCAACATTCTATCATGTGATCTCCAGCATCATTTTTATTTCCAAGTTCTTCTTTTACAAGTCCTTATTTTCCTTCTTTGTTTTCAACTTTCACATTCCAAGCACAAGAAATTTTGTGACATTTTAATTACGTGTTTGATAAATTTCAGGTTGCAGAATTTAGTAAAAATCACTTTCTTCAATTTTGGCAATAATAGTTGGTGCATAAATTTGAATGAGAAATATTATTTGGTCTTCACTGTAGGCATGTGGCTACTTTCCCATCACTGGCAGCACTGAATTTCAAGATAAACTGTAATGCACTTTTATGACCATGAATATGACACCATTCTACTGTAATCTGTCACTACACACAAATTAGCACATATGATTGTCCAATTCAAAATAGTTGTCTATTTCAGCTCACTAATCCCTAGGATATCAATCTTTACACATTCCATTTCATTTGTGACTATTTCTGATTTTCCTAAAGTCGTACTCTGTACATTCCACATTCTGATTGTTAATGGATGTATGCAGAAGTTTCTTCTCATTTTGAGTCATTTCCACATCAGCAAATCAAGGGTCCAATACCTTTGTTCCATTCACGTTATTAAGGTCAACTCTAATTTGAGAAGGTAGCTTTTCCCATCATGTTTTGAATGCCTTTCAAACTGAGGGACTCATCTTCCAGCATTATTCAGATAACATTTCACTACTATTCATTAGGATTTCACTAACCAATTGTTTTTAGAAGTAGATCACTAGACCTCTTTCTAGCCTGCAATAGTCTAGAAGTTCTGCTGAAACCTGCTCACCATGGGTGACAATTCCAGCATCAAAGCAATACACAAGTCATCAAAATACAACACACTGACAGAATGGTGTACTCAACTGGAAAGAATGTAAAATGTTTCAGGCATTTTAAAAATTGTTTGATAGCTAATTTTGAAGTAAAAAAACACTGTCATAATGTAATTCAGTATTCCCAGTCTTGGTTATTTACACTGAAAATATGAAAACATACATTCACACAAAATCTTGAACACACATAGTTATAAAAACTTTATTCATAGCTACCTAGAACTGGAAACAATTCAAATGCCCATCAACTTGGTAATGAATAAATAAATTGTGGTCTATCCATGCAAGGTATACTACTCAGAATACGAAACAATGTATTCCAAATATATACAACATGGATGAATTCAAACATAATATACTTAGTGAAAATATATTGCTAATATATGCAATAAAATGTACATACTCAAAAGCACAGTGCATACAATAAAACACAATGTGATACTAAAACATAAAAAAAATGAATGACTCTCACAGTATACTTAGTAGATAATAAAAAGCAAGAAAATTAACATGAAATGGCTACATACTCTGTGACTTCATTTATGTAAAATTCTGGAAAAGGAATAATTATAGAAAGGAGTACCTCAGTGAGTTTTAGGAGCTGAGTGTCAAAAAAAAAAAAAAGGTTTCATAGGCCCCTGAGGGAAAATTTTGGAGAGATGGACTTTTCTGTTTACTGATTACGATGGTGGTTATATAACACTACACGTTTATCAGAATTCATATAATATGTACCTAAAAAGACTGAATTTTAGTTCTCTGTAAATATTAAGTGCTCATCTACTTATTTAAATGGTGACATTTCAGAACAATCCTAGAAGACAGACAAGCCTGATGATCTGCTTATATAAGGTCACAGCCATGAAATCCCTATAAAGCACAGCTCTATTTTGCATACATGGGAAGGTCATGTGTAATAACTGACTTCATGACAACTAACAGTGACAACAACATCTGGCTTAAAGTATATTTTCATTCTGATATTAAACGTGAATTTTCTAATGTATTGAAATAATTGATGTTCAAATATTAAGTTGTAAGACAACTAACTCTAAATCCAAAATAAGATGGTCTTTGTTGTTTGTTGTTGTTAAATTCTGTCTAGTTGGTTTTGACTGATAGTGACCATATAAAGAGTTTCAAAGGCTATAACCTTTATGGAAGCAAAAACCCTCATCTGTCTCCTTGGAGTGACCAGTAGCCTTGAACCGCCAACCTTCTGGTTCGTAGTCCAGTATTTATCCCGCAAAGCCACCACATTTCCCAAGATGGTCTTGACTACTATCTTAATGCATCCATATTTATAGATAAACATTGTTCATGAATAATCTTTGCATTCTCAAAGAATCAAATACAATTAAAATGTCCTTATTAAAAATCCTAATAGCTTTACCATTAAAAAGTCAGATGTTAAGCTTGCTTTAAAATTATTTGAAACATTTACAATCACACTGAAGTTTTTCATACTACATTTAAATCATATATATTGACAAAAAGTATGTTTCATACTACATCTAAAAATCATTAAACCATAATGCTGTATATCTTAATGCCTCACATGGGTTGGGTTTATTTTATTTTTTTTCTTTTGGTTTTGTTTTTTTCTGAATGTTTAAGCTTCACTTGAGTCAGGCCTTAATAAATCACTCTTTTTGTTTTCAGTCATATTGATTTAACTGAATTTTGTCCAATAAAAGTGTTGTTGTTGTTAAGCGTTGTTGAGTTGGTTCTAAGCCACAACAAACCTGTATAGAGTTTTTAAGGAGTGGCTGGTGAGCTTGAACCACTGACCTTGAGGTTGAAACCGACTTTACAGTCCAGCATATTAACCCAGAACACCACATTTATATATTTTTCATTACCAACTGGCTTTGGGTCAATTCAGAGCCATAACTATCACATAGGAAGTGGTGTATATCTTTTTAGAAGGAGACTGTCACATCTGTCTTTGTCCTGCAGAACAGCCTGTGGTTTCAAATCTCCAAACTTTTTGTTGAAAGTCAAGCATTTTAACCACTGTGCCACCAGGACTCATTATTAAAATATTTGATCCAGTAACTTGTCATTCATCCTAAGTAGCTCAATAAATTTATAACATTTTTTAAAAACTAAAAAGAAAAATGGTATCAGTTACATGTTTGTTTCCTAAGAAGTAAGGGTTTAGTTCATGGAGTACAAAGATTTCTGTTAATTTTGCTTCTAAATGCCTCAACTTGGTACTCAACATATACATTTAAATCATTTTATAAGCAATTTCGTTAGGAGTTATTCAGAGTACCCCTAGGCAAGACAGATTTATAACTCCATTTTAAGGATTAGGAAATTTACCAAAATGCCTTGCCTGTAAGTTACATATTGATTCAACAGCAACTAAGTTACCAAACTCAAGCCCTCAGGCATTGCTTATTTTATTATACAACAAAATCTCTGTTTTCTTATACTTTGCATAGAATAAGTTTTAATAACACATCTTACTAATTATAATTAGTTTAAGGAAATATTCCTATTTAAAATTATAAATAAACAATTGCATCAAAATATTTTATCAAAGTGTGTTTGTTATAGAACTTGAAGAAATTTGGAGTTTCTACTTTTTGGACAAAGTGCTATTTCAAATTAAGGCCCAAAGAGTATTAATAAATAGCAATGCTCAGACAGAAACCTTGAAAACACCTTTGATATAGCACTTAACATAATTAACTTTAAAAATTACGAGTTAGATTTTGAGCTAGATAAAAGTAGTTTAATATTTTAAATTATAGGGATAAATGTATTTAATACACCCATAACTTTGCCCTAAACATTATGAAAAATACAAAAAATCCATATCTTACCTAAATAAATAGCATTTTAAAGTATAGAAGTAAAACTATACTTAAAAATACTTAAATCAACACCACTGCTTAAAGCTTACCTTGTTTCATTAAATGTGCTGTTAGATGGCATACATATCTGTAGGTATATGCCATACATATATGTATAGTAAGGCCCCAACCAAGTCTTTAGTTATAACTTTTGCAGGTCTCGAAAAGTTCTTCGGCAATCCCTCTACTTACCTATAGTACCTACTTTGTTTTTCCACATACTTTCGTGCATGGTGCTATAGTATAAGCACTAGACTACTAACTACAAGGTTGGAGGTTCAAACCTACCAGTCACTCCCTGGAAACCTTATACAGGAATGTTTTGAGTCAGAACTGTGTTGTTGTTGTAATGTGCCGTGGAGTCGGTTCCAACTCTTAGTGACCCTGTACAGGGTTTCTGAGGCTGTAAATCTTTACGGGAGCAGAAAGCCTCATCTTTCTCCCGGGGAACAGCTAGTAGTTTCAAACTGCTGATCCTGAGGTTGGCAGCCTGGTTAGTAACCACTATGCTACCTGAGCTCCTTTCAGAACTGAGTAGATGGCAGTTAATAGCAACAACAACGAAGTAAAGAGTCAATATGGAAAATGCTTCCTCAAGCTGAATCTTATCTCTTATTTCATCATTCAGAAAATGAAAACATCCACTTGGATTTCCTTCAGTTTTTCAACTTGGACAATCTCAGTATTGACCCTCATGGGCTAGAAGCTTGGACCTTGTGGTTCACAGACCAGTGCTGATCACATGGAGCCACAGCTCTCCCTCACATCCTGTAGTTTGTTGTTGTTCTGCAGTCCAATATAGTAATGCTTCAAATCCTTCCGCACTTAAGGCTCAATTCACCTACCAGTACTTTCTATCTACCCTATTGTTTCTTCATACCTGTTGTCATTGAGTCAATATGAATTTACAGTGACCACCCAGATACCTGTCCTCCATAGGGTTTTTAGTGACTGATTTTTTTTTTTTTTTTCAGAAAAAGATTCTAGATATTTCTTCTGGGGCATCTCTGGGTGAATTAAAAATTCCAGCTCATCTATTAGCAGCTAAGTATATAACCATTTGCAACACTCAAGTACTCAAACTAAATGTCATTGAGTCCATTTTGATTCATGAAGATCCCATGTAGGTAAGAGTAGAAGTGTGTTTCATAGAATTTGCATGTTGATTTTTCAGAAGTAGAGCATAGGGCCTTTTTTCAGAGGTGATAGTGGGTAGGATAAAACCTCCATCCTTTTCTTTGCAAAATCACATAATTCTACCCTACCACCCTGTTTAAATTCATTTTCTTAGTGTCTTAAGTGATCTTAGAGTCTTAAATACAATAAAATCCATCATAACATTCAATCCTTTTTTAAAAGCTTTTATTGTGCATTGAGTGATAGTTTATATGGGAGAACATCAGTTTTGCACTTATCCTTTCATATTTCATATCATTGCAATGATTACAATCCCCTCCATGTATCACCTTTCAGCAGTATTTGCTTCTATTCCCTCTGTATAACATTCAATCTTTTAGCAGCATTTATTGAATTATATTGAATAACAAACCATCCATTTGAAACATATTTCCTCTGGCTTTAGTGTTTTTACTGATTTTTTATTCTTTTTCTTTTTAAAGACTTCTAAAATCATGTTTTTCTCCACATACTTCATAAGTGGTGTGGGCCCTCAATGTTATGCCTTTTCTTTCTGTTCTTCTTATTTTGCATATTGTATACCTTATATATTAAAGTTACTTTATTCTCATAATTCCAATCATTTATTTAAATGATTCCTGTATTGATATTTGCAGTCCTGGTGTGGCACTGTGGGCTAATGTGTCAGAATGCAAAGTCGTTTGAACTGCAAGGTTGGTGGTTCAAGCTCACCAGCTGCTCCTTGGAAACCCTACACAGGGTAGCTATGGGTTGGAATTGAGTTGATGGCACTTCACAACAGCAACTTTCATATTTAGTCTAAATTTTTCTTCTTCATTTTTTGGATGTATCCAAAAGCACTGAGGAATATATACTCATTTAAACACTCAAAGGGCACATTCTGTAAGCCTGCCTCCTGGCCACCAGCACACAGAGTCCTCAACTGCTCTATTTCTCCATGTCCTCATCTCTGCCTTCATCTCTGGTGTTACTACTTCTCTGGATAGGGTCCAACAGTCCACTCATGCTCTTCTCCATTAATGGTCCTAGGGGCCTCTCTTCCTGACTGTAAGATAAACTACTCCTCCCTTTATGTTATAAAGGAGTCCTGGTATGGCACTGCGGGCTAATGTGTCACACTGCAAAGTCATGTGTACTGCAAGGTGGGTGGCTCAAGATCACCAGCAGCTTCTTGGAAATCCTGTACAGGATCACTGTGGGTCAGAATCGACTTGACAGCACTTAACAACAACAACAACCTTATGTTACAGAACTTCTACCTTTACAGTTGTGACCGTCACAATTAGTCATGATAACAATTACTCACTATTGAATCATAAGAGTCTTATCACCATGTCCTTTCACCAGACCCATCTAGATAAGATGAAACTATGCAGTGGGCATTTTGCCCCCACACACTCTTGAAAGTAAACTCCCTCTTGAAAACTTGTAAGCCAGTCACTTCATTTCTTTATAGCCCCCATTTTAGGTAATCAATGTCTAAATTGCCCAACCATATTAATCCTGTGTACAGAGGGGATAAATCTTTTTTCTTATCTTCATATTTCTTTACTTAATTGTAAGATCCTAAATCTTTATGATATATTGGTCCTAATATTAAATTTCTCATCCTTAAAGAAACCTTTTCTAGCCTCCTCATCTTAATCTTTGCTACTGAATTCACCATCACTTCAACACTCTTCTGACAACATGAATTCAAGTTCCAGAAAAATCTTTATATGATACAAAGTCACATCCTACAAATGGTCTAATATTCAAAACACCTAAGTAAGTAATCAGACCACTAAAAAACAAACAAAATAAAATAAAGCAAAACTTTATAAGAACAGCATTATATTTAAATTTCTCCTCCCAGGTGGATTCAGAATCATAGTTAATTAATGCTTTACTACCTTAAATCTAATGGCTTGAGATAAGTATTTGGAGCCTTTTGTTTTCAGTACAGACTGATTTTATTAAAATTGAAAGTCCAATCCTAGATGTACTCATCTTCATCAATTTTCTTAAAAATGAGGATAATATTTTTACAGTTTCTTTGTTAGAATCTAAATCATTCACTACTTGTATTAAGGGTAGGGAACTTCTATAGAATTTTTAGCTATTCTCTTTAGATTTTTCTTTTAACTATGAGGTTTATACTTAATTTCTTCTAAACACTAACTTGATGAAGGAAAGCAAAACATGTACAGACTATCAAGATTTTGTATTATATTAATATCATTCAACTATGTATCATTTGTATATGAGTTAAAAACATTAAAGCAATATGTTTTGAATAGAACAATCTAGTTTTGTTCCATTAGTTTTTAATCTTTATACAAGCAATTTATATTTACTAAGTGGCTTTAACAGTGCCTGGAACTTTATGAGACATTAGATTTAATGTAACTTGGATTAAATGATAAAACAAACAAACATGTTTTATATTTCAAATAATGGTATTCCCTTTCTATCTCTACTTTCTAACTCTACTAGACCATTTAATGGCCTTATCATTTCTAACCAGAATGTCCCCACCAGCTTTGGCGGTAATCCCCATTTGGCTGTCAGTGTTTGTTAATAATGTAAATCAAACCATATTATAATTTCTTTAAAGCTTGCTGTTGTTGTTGTTGTTGTTAAGTGCCATCAAGTTATTTCTGACCCAAAGCAACCCTGTACAGGGTTTCCGAGGAGCAGCTGGTGAGCTTAAACCACCGACCTTGCAGTTCAAATGGCTCTGCAGTCTGGTGTATTAACCCACAGCACCATACCAGGACTTCTTAAAGCTTCGTGTTGTTGTTAAGTGCCGTCGAGTCGATTCCGACCAACAGCAACCCTGTGTAGGGTTTCCAAGGAGCAGCTGGTGAGCTTGAACCACTGACCTTGCAGTTCAAGCAACTTTGCAGTCTGACGCATTAGCCCACAGCGCCACGCAGTTCCCAATTGACCTACTGCAGACATTTTCTTACTGCAAGTTTGCTCAATCTGTTCCTCATGGTTCACTTCATTGCTATTTATGTTTTACAGCGAATGCTCCAGTAAAACTACATTGTAATTAGGTTTTGGCAAACACCCTGCCATTCCTCTTTAATTTCTTGGTCTCCATCAACATCAACTAAAACTAT
>NW_006411100.1:0-991 GCF_000296735.1 Chrysochloris asiatica
CTTGCAGGTAATACCCACTTGACCTGGCTTCAGTGACTGGATGATCAGAGCTCAACTAGAAGAAGAAAGAAGAGGGAAAAAAGAGTAATCTGATATAATTTGATGAACTTGACCTACACCCATGGATGCAGTAGCTCAAAAGAGGGAACAAATGTTTACAGTGAGGATCATTCCCACCCCCTCCATACACAGAGCAGACAGGGATAGGTAACTTGGACATTGGCTACCCAAAATGGGGTGGGGATGGGGCTACAAAGGCAAGAAGTGACTGGTTTACAAGCTTTCAAAAATCACCACTTAGTAGTATCCCATCTGTCTAGGTGGAGCTGATGAAAGGAGGTACGGATTGGTCTCTTGTGATACAACAGTGAATAATTGTTATCAGGACTGATTGTGAGGGTTGTAAATGTAAAGGTACACTTTTTGTAGCTAAAGGAGGGAGTAATTGACTTTGTAGTCTAGGAGCAGAGGTCCTTGGGACTATCAAGGGAGAAAAGCAGAGAGTGGGACCCTGGGCAGAGAAGAGATGATGACGTGGAGAGATGGAGAGTCTGGGGACTTTAGACCCAGAGAGGAATAGGGTCTGTTTGCTGACGACCATGGCACTGACTTGCAGGGTATACCCTTTGATTGGCTGATAATGCATGGAGGGGATTGTAACCATGGCAATGAAACGATATACGATAGGATGAAGCTAATGTTCCCCCATGTAAACTATCACATAATTCACAATAAAATATTAAAAAAGAAAAGAAAGTAAATTGTCACTGCAGTAAAGTTCCAGAAACTTAATGATTTCATGAAAGGATTACTGGAATCTTCTGAATGTGGTGAAGTTTGTCTTAATCTAAAGTATACCTTTCAGATCTGCCTTGAAGAAAATGTTCTACAGAACTTTTCTCCTCAATGCCTCAATTTGTCAAAGCAGAAAGCTGGATGAAGACTTGATGTTATTGTTGTCAGGTGCCATCGAGTCGGAATCGACTCATAG
>NW_006411100.1:2141-3111 GCF_000296735.1 Chrysochloris asiatica
CTTGAGCAAAACTTTACTCACTTGAGATATCAAAGAGATTGTCCGATGATTTCCACATTCCGTTGGGTCACCTCTCTTTGGAATGGGCACAAATATGAATCTCTTCCAATTAGTCGGCCAGATAGTTGTCTTCCAAATTTCTTGGCAGAGATGAGTGAGTGCCTCCTGTGCCGCCTCACTTTCTTGAAAGATTTCAAGATAGGAGAGTCTTATTTCTTGTTTACCAATTTAGACATATTGTCATAGCAAATCTCAGATTTATTACCCTTCTTGGCAGCGTTAGTGAAAAGCACATCACAATCCATTGGCTGGGGACAGGAGGTTAGTTCTGTTCTTTTAAAAAAGATTCACAATTGTGCATTTTATTTAAACAAAAGTTAAGGAATACTCTCTTTCTCAGCAGGCCAAAGGTAGCCATGCATTGACAATGAATTTCTGTTGTCAATCGTGTCTTCAAGAAGGCTTGAGTTGTGACTGTGAGTTGTCTCCCTGGCATGCTTCTTGGGAGGCACAGGATGTGTTTAATGCCACCCAGTTCCCCCATCTTCTCCAGAAATAAGAGCAATGTCAGTGCATCAGTTATTAGGCACTAACTGTTTCCTCATTCATCATGACCTTGGTTTCCCACTTTGATAACCCAAGACAATATGCTCTCTTTCAGTTTGGCAAGGTTGATATCAG
Source organism: Chrysochloris asiatica (assembly GCF_000296735.1). Lineage (NCBI taxonomy): Eukaryota > Metazoa > Chordata > Mammalia > Afrosoricida > Chrysochloridae > Chrysochloris > Chrysochloris asiatica. The sequence goes on from NW_006411100.1 coordinate 2,823, forward strand.
TCAGATATGTTCTCTTTCAATTTGACAAGGTTGCTATCAGTAAGTTTTGTTAGATTCTTATAATGTTTTCAGGTTTGTTTTTGCATTTGCATCATGGCTATCGTAGGTTTGAAACTGGCTGAAAATGTACAACTTCCTCAATATGTACCTCTCTTTGAAATGGGCACAAATATGGATCTCTTCCAATCTGTTGGCCAGATAGTTGTCTTCCAAAGTGAGTGCCTCCTGTGCCGCCTCACTTTCTTGAAAGATTTCCGTTTTTATTCAATCATTCCTGGTGCCTTGTTCT
>NW_006411100.1:5052-11995 GCF_000296735.1 Chrysochloris asiatica
AGCTGGACAGTGAATAAGGAAGACCATAGAAGAATTGATGCTTTTGAGTTATGGTGTTGAAGGAGAATATTGAAAGTGCCATGGGCTGCCAAAAGAACCAATAGAACCGTTTTGTAAGAAGTGCAGCCAGCGTGCTCTTGGAGGCCAAGATGGCCAAACTTTGTCTCTCATACTTCGGACATATTGTCAGGAGGGCCAGTCACAGGAGAAGGATATCATGTTTGGTAAGGTGGAAAGTCAGAGAAAAAGAGGAAGACCACCAGCAAAATGGATTGGCCAAGTGGCAGCATCGATGGACTCAAGCGTGGCAACAGTAGTGAGGTTTGTCCAGGATCGGGCAGTGTTTCGTTCTGCTCTGCATAAGGTCGCTATGGGTCGATTCCTACTCAATGGCACCTAACAAGAACAACTAAATGTACCAGAGTGAAGAAGCTAGGGTCTGGGTTCCAACTTCACAGGTAATAAGCTCTGGAATTGTGAGATAGCCATTCTTTCTCTATAACAAAAAGTCCCTGTTGCTCTGGATTCTATTCCAACTCATGGTGAGCCTATGTGTTACAGAATAGAACTGCTCTATAGAATTTTCATGGCTCTAATACTTATGGAGTAGTATATGGCGGCACACTAGCTAAATACTTGCCTGCTAACCATAAAGACTGCAGTTCATACCTATCAGCACTCCATAGAAGAAAGATGTGGCAATCTGCTACTGTGAAGAAACCATGTGGGGCAGTTCTACTCTGTTCTATACGGTCACTATGAGTAGGAATCCACTAGACAGCAACAGGTGTTTGGTTTTAATCTTTACGGATAGAAGCATCCAAGCTTTTCTTCCCTGGTGTTGCTAGGAGAATTTGAATCATCAACCTTTCAGCAAGAGTGGTCATTATTTGTACCATGACAAATGATAACAATAAGAGAATTTTCAAAAAGTTCATGGGAAAATTCATTATATTTTCATTCCATTTTTTCACAAACTTTTTGAGACCCCCTCATATTAATACTGGAGTCCTGGTGTGGCACTGTTGGCTGATGTGCTGAACTGCAAAGTCATCTGCATCACAAGGACGGCAGTTCAAGCTCACCAGTTGCTTCTTGAAAGTCCTATACAGGGTCTCTGTGGGTCAGAACCAACTCAACAGCAATTAACAACAACAACAATAACATATTAACATTAATAATTCTGTTGCTGTTGTTAAGTGCTTAGGAATTGGTTCTGACTCATGGTGGTGGTGATGGGCCGTGGAGGCGGTTCCGACTCATAGTGACCCTATACAGGGTTTCTGAGGCTATAAATCTTTACGGGATCAGAAAGCATCATCTTTCTCCCACGGAACAGCGGGTAGTTTCAAAAACCCTGAGATTAGCAAGCTGATTTGTAACCACTACGCTATGGATCCAATATACGATTCTTGAGGTGAAGCTGGTGGGTTTGAACCGCTGACTTTGTGACTGACAGTCCAGTACTTATCCTATAGCACCACACCAGGACCTCAATAGCTGGCTTTTATTAAATGCTTTGCCAGGAGGTGTGCTAAAAGCTTTACTTCGCTTACTTTATTTAATCCCCAAAACAGCATTTAGATGCAGAAATGACTCCCACATTTCAGAGGACTTCACTGAACTCCAGAGGGATCAGCTCCTTTATTTACATAACATCATGTAGTAATGAGCGGTGAAGCTAGTGCTTGAGGCCAGGGTGCCTGATTCTAGATTCTAAGTGTGATCTGTTCACAACACAGGCAAACACCATCAATAATACCTGAGGACTAGTTAGAAACATGCAAGTTCCTGGACATGCTAGAAACCAACTGAATCAAATCTTTGGGTGCAGACTCCGAGAATCTGTTTTAATGAACTCTCTGAGTGATTCCCATGTACACTAAAGATTGAAACACTGTTCTAGAACTGAGGTTCTCAACATCTATATTGTAGTTTTCAGTATTTAATGATATTTCCAGTGTTCTAGACGCTTTGAGGATCTGACTGCAATGTTGTTTAATTGACTGATTGGTTAGTAGATGTCTCCTTCCTCCTTCATTCTTTGTACATGCACTGTGCCTAGAGAAGCTGTGAAGAGCCTAAGAAGAAACCTTCATGTACCAGTTATGACTATGGCTTTGTCTTAGTTCATATATTATCAAAGTCACTGCATATTAAAGTTTTACTGTCAGAAACCCTTCTATCTTACAGTTTTAAAAATGTACAAGCCATGAAACTTTTTGCATTTAAGAACTTATTAAAAGCATAAATTTCACTTAATTCATACCAAAGGGACTTGGATAGACTTTATAGGTTCCAAGTGATTTTGAGGCTTTTAGTTACGTGAATTAACTAAAAATCATTGCACATTTCTTCTCTTGGAATAAAATCAAATTAAGTTTATGACCGCCAATGATAGCAGATGCTATACATACAACAATTTGTCATATAGCCAGATTGTTATATAAACCTTCAGAGGCCTTTTAAAAATTCTTCCCGAGGAAAAAAAGAATCATGTAATTTTCTTTTTCTATGTGGTAGCCAATAGATACTAGTCATCGTCAGCTACCATATCATCAATACATATCTTCAAGGAGTCTGAATTCCTTCTTCTTGGTTGCAAGCATAAAGTACATATTGCATTTGTAGAATATTAGGAGAAATATGATTGTGAAAATTTTTTTAAATTTTAAAAGGAAAGAGAAAAGTGTTTCTATCTTCCAAAAAAGGTGTTTGAAAATGTGTAGAAAATTTCAGAAAGTATAATAAAGTGCAAGGGGAAAAGAAGGGTTGTTCATATTTACACTACTAAGTATTTACCAGAGTTTTGGTGTGGTGCTTCAGGATAATGCACTAGACTGTAAGGTTGGTTTGAACCTCACGGTCGGCAGTTCAAACTTACCAGCCGCTCTTCAAAAATACTATGAATGGTTGCTGTGAGTCGGAACTGACCCAACACACTTAACAACAACAAGAAGCATTAACCACTGTTTACTCTTTAAGATAGAGAATGAAGGCGGGAAAGAGGTTGGGAGGAGAAAGTAAGAGTTCTGATGGTGCAGTGGTTAAACATTCAAAACTTCAGCAGCTTAAACTCACCAACACCTCAGTGAGAGAAAGAGGTGGTCATCTGTTTCCATACTTTGTCTTGGAAACCCTATGGGGCAGTTCTATTCTGCCCTAGAGGGTCAGTATGAGTTAGAATCAACACAATGTCAATGGATTTTATACATAATCACTATTTGTACCGACTCATAGATAGCTTACATCTATGAGATATAAACACTGAAAAAACCACTGCCCGATCCCGGGCCAACCTCACAATCATTGCTACGTTTGGGCCTATTGGTGTTACCACTGTTCTGAACCATCTCATTGGGGCTCTTTCTCTTTTCCCCCAACCTTCCACTTTACCAAATATGAGATCCTTCTCCAGTGACGGGTCCCTCCTAGCAATATGTCCAAAGTATGAAAGAAGTCTGACCATCCTGGTTTTCAAGGGGCATTCTGATTGCACTTCTTCCAACACAGACCTATTTGTTCTTTCGGCAGTCCATGGTACTTTCAATATTCTCCTCCAACAAAAGTATGTACATATATACATACTTTTGTCTTTTTTTTTTTTTTTACTTATGTTAACATTAAAATTATAGATCTTTATTTAACAAAAATTAGATTCTACTTTGTACACAGTTCTGCTTCTGCTTTATACATGTAGTAGTCATTTCGTGTTCATACATAGGGAGATGAATAGCTATCAAGGGTGACTCTTCTTGCTGGGAAGAATTATTAGTAGTTATTTCCATACTTGTGCTGATGTTCGTTCTTACATCAAGTCCTCATGAATTATCATTCCAGTGTAACTTGCTCAGATATGATAACTGGGCAGACATGGTATGCCACATATGGTTGGTCACTTTCTCAGCAGACAAAAGGACTAAAGTGGATCTCAGAAATGACCTAGAGAAGAAGTACATTAGCCTATTGTCCATGGCTTGCTTGCCTTTGCTGTCTGTATTTCTAATTTATTAAGTAATGTGCTTTTTTGTTTTAAAAAGTTTAACTTGAAGACAGATTTTGTTTGGCTAATATCTCCTTCCCTTATCAGTACAGATATTCCAAAATAAGTCTGACTTCATTTCTTTTGTTCTTTTTTTCCCCTCAGGGAAATTCTGCCCCAGGGGCACTTTTAGGGAGATTCCAGGGATCAAATTCAGGCCATTTGAGCCATGTCTTACTGTTTAGTTGACAGAAATACTTGGTGATTCAAATTTACAGTAAATATAAAGAGATCTAGATTTAGGCCATATCTATACATATATTGACTTTAGGAAAACACAGTAGAATTCAGTGAAAATACTGGTGAAGAACTAGTTACCAACTGACCATAATTTGTTGCATTTTTTCCAGCTGGTTTTTATGTGGACCTAAACCCAGATAAATTTTTTTGTGGTAAGTTTTTTTTTGTTTTTTTTTTTAAATATTCCAAACAGAAAGGCTTTACAAATAAATTATTGTAAATATAGATTTAATTTAATCTAAACATTTGCCACAGAAATCAAACTGACTACATTTGTAAGAAGAGAGAATGGAAAAGCTCCATATCATCAGCCAAAACAAGGGCAGGGGCAGACTGTGCAACAGGCCATCAATTACTGAAGATTTGAGGTTGAATATTATTAAAAACAAGTTCATGAGAACCAAAATATGACCTTCAACCCATCCCACCTGAATTTAGAGATAATCTCAAGAATAGATTTAATGTATTAGACACTAATGATGGAAGACCAGAAGAGTTGCAAAATGGTAGTAAGAACATCATACAGGAAGAAAGCAAAAGGTAATTAGAAAACTAGTAAGTAGGAAAAGATAAAAAATGAATGTCAGAAGATACTATGATATTTGATCTCCAGTACAGAGATGCTAAAACAAATGATAAAATGAGGAGGTAAAAGAGTTGAACAGAAAATTTCCAAGGGCAGCTTGAGAATACAAAGTCAATTATTATAATGAATTATGCAAAAGACCTGGAGTTAGAAAGCCAAAAGGGAAGAACACACTCAACGTTTCTCAAGCTGAAAGTACTGAAAAAAAAAATCAAGTCCCAACTTGAAATATTGAAGGATTCTATGGGCAAAATATTGAATGATGCAGAAAACATCAAAAGAAGATGGAAAGAATACACAGTCATTGTACCAAAAAGAAATGGTTGATGTAGCATAGCTCAAGAGCCTGTGGTAATAAAGGAAGAAGTCCAAGGTGCGCTGAAGGCATTGGCAAAGCAGAGAGTATGGGAATTGATGGAGTTAAAATTGCAATCTTTCAACAAACTGATGTAGCACTGGAGGCACTCACTCATCTATGCCAAGAAATTTGGAAGACAGACCTGACAAATTGATTGGAAGAATATTCCAAAGAGAGGTGATCCAGCAGAATGTGGAAATCATTGGACAATAGCATTAATATAACATGCAAGTAAAATTTTACTAAAGATAATTTAAAAAATGACTGCAACAGTACATTGACAGGGAACTACCAGAAGTTTAAGCCAGATTTAGATGAGGACATGCAACAAGGGATATCACTGCTGATGTCAGATGGATTTTGACTAAAGACAAAGAGTACCAGAAAGATGTTTTCTGTGCTTTACTGACTATGCAAAGGCTTTCAACTATGTGGATTATGACAAGCTATGGACAACATTGCAGAGAATGGATATTCCAATTAAGTAACACTTAATTGTGCTTATGAGGAACCTGTACAGAGACTAAGAAGCAGTCGTTCAAAAAGAACAAAAGAATTCTGAATTCAGAGTTTCAAACCAGGTAAGATATGCACCAGAGTTGTATTTTTTCACCATATTTATTCAATCTTTATGCTGAGCAAATAATCTGAGAAACTGGATTATATGAAGAAGAACCTGCGAAATGCAGATGACACAATCTTACTTGCTGAAAGCAAAGAGGACTTAAAATATTTACCCATGAAATAAAAAACCACAGCCTTCAGTATGGGTTGTACCTCAATGTGTAGAAAACAAAAATTCTCACATCTGGACCATAAATAACATCACAATAAATGGAGAAAAACTGAAGCTATCAAAGACTTCATTTTGCTCGGAACCACTATCAACACTCATGGAAGCAGCAGTCAAGTAATAAAATAATGTATTGCACTAAGCAAATCTGTTGCACAAGACCTCTTTAAAGTGCTCAAGACAAAGATAACAGTTTGAGCACTAAGGTGTGCCTGACCCAAGTCATGGTATTTTCAGTAACATCTTCTGCATGTGAACGTTGAACATTGAATAAAGAAGATCATTTATGCATTTGAGTTATGGTGTTAGAAAACATTAAAAGACTATCAGAAAAACAATAAAATCCAAGTTGGAAGAAGTATAGCTAGAATGCACCTTAGAAGCCAGGATGGCTAGACTTAGTCTCTCATATTCAGACATATTATCAGGAAGGACCAGTCACTAAAGAAGAACATCATGCTTGATAAAGTGGTGGGTCAGTGTAAAGAGGAAGGCTCCCAATGACATGAATTGACACAGTGGCAGAAGCAGTGGGTTCAAACATAGCAACAATTGTAAGGATGATGCAGAACCAGGTAGTTTTCATTCTGTTGTGCATAAAGTCATTATGAGTTGAAATTGACTTGGTGGCACCTAATGGCAACAAGCCTTTACCAATTCAAAAATAGAATAATTTTCTGACTCAGATACTAAGCAGTGACACATTCTTTATTAGGCAAAGTAATACACTACAGGTGCTCACAATGGAGAATCACCCCTTGTTGTTCCAGATCATAACCATCAGCAGGTATTACTAGAGTGGGACTTGGGAATATAAAAACAAATTCTTGGAAATGCATTTGAATTGTTCAAAAATGGTCAGAAAGCATTTATATAACTTTAAGAATAATTTGTTGTTGTTGTCAGGTGCCATTGAGTTGGAAC
>NW_006411101.1:0-528 GCF_000296735.1 Chrysochloris asiatica
TAGGATGCTGATCACCTGTAAGTTCTTTCTCTTCTAGTTGTCCCACATAATTCTTAGGCTTTCTTCAGATTTTTTCATTCTTATTTCTGATTGTTCTATTAGCATACTAGTATTGAGTGATTTATCTTCAAGCTCACTAACTTGGGCTTCCATTGCTTTTCATCTACTCTTTTACTGTTTCAATGTATTGTTCATTTTTGAAATATTAGAATTACTTTTCTGAATTTCTAATTGCAGGTTTTGTATTATTTCAAAATTTTCATTTATTTTGTCTACAGTATTATTGTAATGTTTACCTGAACTCTTCTAAGGTTTTTTCTGCATTCTCCTCGGTTTCCTTGATCTTTCTGTCAGTCATTTGAAGGTACCTAATTATCATCCTTTTGAATTATTTTTCAGTTGATTCCTTTTCTTTTTCTTCCTCAGAAAAATTTTCTGGCTCTATATCTTGGTCATTTGTTGGAGCCATGTTCTTTTGTTTCTTCATGTGAGCTAAAATTGTTTATTGTCTTTGGTGCATTGTTTGTT
>NW_006411101.1:4389-5483 GCF_000296735.1 Chrysochloris asiatica
TTCAATCTTTTCTCCATCTATATGGATGTTATTTATTGGTCCATTGGTGAAGAGTTTTGTTTTATTTACATTGAGGTGCAACCCATGCCAAAGGCTGTAATCTTTGATCTTCATCAATAAGCATTTTAAGTCTTTTTCACATTCAGCAAGCAGCTTTTTATCATCTGCATATTTCAGGTTGTTAATGAGACTTCCTCCAATCCTTGTGCCAGGTTTTTCTTCATATAATCCAGGTTCTCATATTATTTGATCGGCATACAGAGATTTAATAAGTATGGTGAAAGAATACAACCCTGGAGTACATATTTCCTAATTTTAAACCATTCTGTGTTTAAACAACTTGTTCTATTCAAACAACTGCCTCTTAGTCTATATACAAGTTCCTCATGAGTACAATTATTTGTCAGGAATATTCATACAATGTTGTTCATAGTTTGTCATGATCCACACAATCAAAAGCCTTTGCATAGTCAATAAAGCACAAGTAAACATGTTTCTGATATTCTCTGCTTTCAGGCACTGGGGCATTGCAGGATTATCTTATTTGCATTTAAGTGATAATTGTATGCTATTGTTTTTCTAGGCTCTTACCAGTTGTATCCTGCAGATGTTGTTGGGGAATGGAAACATGTATACAGTTCTAATTCACTATTCATGCACTCTAGTTTAGGATAGGTTTTGGCTGGTGTGGGCTGCTGTCTATTATTGATCAATGGTATAAGAGCTGGTATTGACTCTTACCCAGTGGGTAGAGCTGAAGCAGCTATAGCTGGGCTGTATGAGCACCGTTGTTGTCAGAGTCAAAATGGTCAACACCAGTCAATCTCAATTCACTAATTCCCAGAATATTGATCTTTATGCAATTCATTTCATTTTGACCACATTCAGTTTTCATAAATTCATACTCTGCATATTTCATGTTCCTATTATTATTAAGGAGCTCTGGTAGCGTAGTGGTTACGAATCGGGCTGCAAACCTCAGGGTCAGCAGTTCGAAACTACCAGCTGTTCTGCGGGAGAAAGATGAGACGTTCTGCTCCCTTAAAGATTTACAGCCTTGGAAACCCTGTACAGGGTTGCTATGAGTCATAACC
>NW_006411101.1:7405-8545 GCF_000296735.1 Chrysochloris asiatica
ACCTTTCTTAATTTTAAACCATTCAATGTTCCTGCGTTCTATTCAAACAACTGCCTCTTGATCCAGGTACAGATCCTCATGAGCACAATTAATTGTTCATACTTCACAATGTTGTCCATAGCTTGTCATGATACACACACTCTAAAGCCTTTGCATAGTTATAAAGCACAGGTAAACATCTTTCTGATATTCTCTGCTTTCAGCCGAGATTCATTGGACATCAGCTGCAGTGCATAGGCAGTAGTAAATTGTGTGCTACACAGGAAATGTGAAACAAAACATTTGACTCCACAGTATGAAATGTTACCATATGGATACCATTAATTTTATTACTTTGCCATAACCAGAATTCACTCCAAAACAACTTTTCTTCTTCTTCTTTTTTTTTTTTAAGTACATTTTATAGAATTCCTAGATGTTACAAATTTTTAATGTGTCATTTGTTAATGAAAATGTAGGAAGGTTTTTGTTTTCTGCATTCAGGTTCACCCAGAATTGTCTCAGAAGAAAGGTCTGGCAATTTACTTCCAAAAAATGAGCTACTGAAAATTTTGAAGCTATCTTTCCAGTCTGAGATGCATAGGGTCCCAATGAGTTGAAATCCAGTTGATGACAAGTGATAACTACATCATAATTTCATTAGTTATGAACAGCACATGTAAGACAGACCCTAAAATGAAACTTGCATAGTATTTCTCCTAATATAGTTCTACTTAACTACTATCTATCTGATTATGGGTTGCTTTTGTTGTGTTTTATTTTGTTTTGTTTCAAAATAAATGAAAGCCTTTGTGGAGCTTTGGGTTAATGTGTCAGACTGCAAAGCCATTTGAACTGCAAGGTCAGTGGTTCAAGCTCACCACCTCCTCCTAAGACACTCTGTCGCTGTGTAACAGTCTGTGTAACAGAACTGACTCAACGGCACTTCACAACACAACAACAATATATGCTATAAACATTCTTTTTTAGTTGTATATGTGTGACTTTCACCTCCAATATCATTGTATTTTGTAATTTTGCATAGATTGTTTATAAATTCTCAATACATAAAATAAAAAGAGCTGCTGTGATAATATAAAGTGTCATCATAGAAACTAAATAATTCTCTATTATTTTGAATATCCTATTGGTTTATGTTAA
>NW_006411101.1:9250-11215 GCF_000296735.1 Chrysochloris asiatica
AAGATCAATGATTCAAGCCCACCTTGAAAACCCTATTCAGGGTCACTATGGGTTGGAACTTACTTGATAGGACTTAACAACACCACCAACATGTGGCTCTCTTATATTGAAAAAAAGTTAAAATCAAACTGAATATGTTGGATCTAATTACTAAAGGCATTGGGTGTTGACTTACTGGTTTTAAAAATTGTTGCTGTTGCTAATTGCTATTGAAACAGTTCTGACTCATAGTGGTGACCTTACATAAGGGCTCCTAGGAGTGGCTGGAGAGTTTGAATATCCAACCTTGAAGTTAGCAGTTCAGTGCTTGTTCTATAGTGCCACACCAGGACTTCAATTTGTCTATAATTACTTTCTAGAAGGTCAAGTGAAAAATAAGGCATTGTGCTTCTACCATTGAATTTCAAAATTCATAGTCTCAGGCATTTGTTGTTATTAAGTGCCATTGAAATGGTTCCAACTCATAGCGACCTTCTAAAGGATTTTTGAGAAGAGGCCATTGAGTTTGAGCTGCTAACCCTGCAGTTCAAACCAGCCTTGCTTATTCTACAGTGCTACACCAGGACTCCATTCTCGACCAATAGTACAAGAGAAAATAATCCTTTGCTCCAAATTTTTCTGCTGTACTGAATTTCATCTTTAAATAAATAAAATATTGGAAATCAATTCATTTAACCAGCTAGCTAGTAATAAACAATAAGCATATTTATGAATATAAAATGTTTCTTCTCCAATTGACTATAAGACTAACTGTTATACTATGAGATTGTCCTTCACCTTTCTAAAGAAATGATAATGTGTTTACATATCACAATAGTGTATCTTTTTTCTGTGTAGGACTGAGCTGCTTCTATTTGGCTGTAAAATCAATAGAAGAAGAGAGAAATGTCCTACTGGTAAATAATTTGATCTGAATAAGCCAGTATAAGCTCACAGTTTCTGACTTGATGAGAATGGAAAAGATTGTATTGGAGAATGTGTTGGAAAGTTAAAGCTACTACTGCCTTTCAGTTTCTGCAACACTATTATTCACTCATTCAAGAGAGCTTACCATTGGAAAGGAGAAATGACCTTACTTTTGAAAGACTAGAAACAAAGCCCTCTGTGTTGTCATTATGTATCATTGCATTGTAGATACAATCACAGAAGTATGTACAATTAACAGAAAAACTAGAATTTCCTCAGAAACATTCCAAGATAAATGGCACAGATTTGACCTTCTGGCTAGAACTCGTATCCAAGTGTATAACAGAATATTAATCAAACAAATGTTCCAAACCACATGTTCAGAAGCTCAAATGGATTGTTTCTGGATGAACGGCAAGGCAGTTGAAGTATAATTATTATAGGATAACCCACCTTTCAACCATTCCTGAAGCACTCCCTTAATCAGATTATTACAACAATGAAAAACTCTTCTCCGAAGCCTTTCTCTACAACCCTCAGCAATGGAATTCATAGTTAGAATGGATTTAAACTGTGAAACCTCAGAATATCTCCACTCAATTTGTTCTCAGATTTGGGAAACTGACTACTTAATATTATGCTATAGTGGAATTATATATAGATTTGAATTCACCTGTGATGCATACAAATCAAAGTTAAGAATATAAATGTGAAACTGTAATGATAAGCTTGGAGTGGTAAACTGTGAATTTTTATTTTTAACACTGACCTACATTTCTAAATTAAATCAATATGTTTAGGTGATATTGAAATTGTAACCTATATAAACTAAGTCATCTTAAGTGTGATTATATTATGAGGCTTACATCAAAACCAATTATTTTACAAATACACTTTTAAGACATTATAAGGATTACCATTAAAGAGAGTATAAATAGTTTCTTGGCATCCATGATGCAAGTACATAATGCAGATATGTGGGCTTCATTGCTATCTAGCAATTATATTTGAAGGTTTTTTTATATAAAGCAAAAATAATAGACTTAGTAAGTTTTCATA
>NW_006411101.1:11825-13438 GCF_000296735.1 Chrysochloris asiatica
TTACTTTTGTCATCATGTTACAGATATTTATGGACAAATATGCACAGAAATATATGCCAAAGAACCACAGTATATCTTAAATTTTCTGAACTGTTTTGTGTATACTTTTTCTGTTTTCCTAAATGGCCAATATATTTCAATATTTGAATAGATCAGTGTTAATTTTCAGTTAGCAGAGGTAACCTAACAAAATTACCATTATGTTTTGTTATTAAAGGATATACCTTTCAATAAAGTTACTCATCTTTCAATAAAGGTGAGGATGTCAGGTAAATTACAGGATGAATCATCAATATATATAGTATTTCAGTAACTTTAGCTTTTATTTTCACACTAGGTGATTAGATCTAGTTGTAAACATTAATGAGGTAACAAATCTCTTCCAGAAGCAATTCTAAAAATAAATTAAAGTTAACTGAATGTACCATTAACCCTGAGTAGAGAAGCCAGCAATGGGTTCCAGAATATGAAAAACTTATGAAGATGATACATGACTGGCAATATTTGATTCTGTTATACATGACTTCACCAAATCTGTAGATACAAACAACTTGAAATCATCACAACCAATGCATGGAAGTCAATGTAAGAACAGTGTATTTATTAAAGATATTTTGAAGGGAAAAATGATTTATTATGGTAAACTAAAGAAGACTGCAAATTATTTGCTATATCTTCAACCATGAGATGAAGTCAAATTCTTTTCCCTTTGAATCTGATTTGGCCTTAGTGAGTTGCTTGATCAACTGAATTGATTTTTTGAGTCTCCCAAGATTGTAACATAAGGGACTTCCAGTTTCAGCAGCAGTAGGGAAAGTCAGGTAGGGAATTCTCCATGCTGGAGGGTCTGGCATCTCATGCAGAACAACTCCAGAGCTCCGAATCTACCATAAGGTCCAGGATGTCAGTTTCCTGCACTCGCAAGTGAAAAAAAAATCATGATATTAAGGAAAATGCTGCGAGTTAGGAATCTGGAAATGGAACTTCCTCTGTGGCCATCCCACCCTGGCAGAGTTTAGAGGGTGGGGTTACAGCCATTCTGGCACAGTGAACCGGCTCTAAAAGTGGCACAGAGACACTTGCCAAAAGAGGTATGGGAGACACTACACATTTATCTCGCATTTTCCCTGTCACGCCATCTTTACTCAGCCAGGATGCCATCAGATGGGTGGATGTGCACCACCAAAACACAACTCTTACTCTGCAGCTTCCCCACAGCATACAAAGAAGGAGCTTGATGGCCACTAATGATGTCAACCACGGAGATACAACCCTGAGATTAATTTGTGTAAGACCCTTCGTGGCTGTGTACCTTGGAGTCAGTTCCAACTCCAGGAAGCCTTGTGCAGGGTTTCCAGGGCTGTGGATATTTTGAGGAGCAGAGCACCTCACCTTTCTCCCGTGGAACAGATGGTGGTTTTGAGGTTCTGACCTTGCAGTTCATGGCCCTATTTGTGGCTGCTACACCACCTGAGCTCTGTGTGCAGTACCCTATAATACAATTTGTAAAACCCCAACATAAAAGGACTCAACTGTTGCGGACCGTGTAAGACTGGTCAGAGGTTCAAGGCCCTATAGACCCGAGTGTAACAAATGAAGCCACTTGGCAGTTA
>NW_006411102.1:0-3771 GCF_000296735.1 Chrysochloris asiatica
GTTATCTCTCTTCCCATGTGTCTGTTTTGCCTGTTGTTTTAATAATTATTAAGTGTTTAAATTTAGGATTTGCCACTGGTAAGACCTCAATAAGGGGCTCTGGTAGTGTATTGGGTTACTATAATTTCAGTTATTTGATTCTACCAGTTGCTTTTGGGTAAAAGAGGAGGAACTCTATTCCCATAAAGTTTTACAGCCTCAGAAACCCTATGCTGAATTGCTATGAGACAGAACCAACTCAGCTGCGTACAACCGCCAAGCCACCAAGACCACCACCACCACCATGACTTCAATATACTTACATAATAACGAGAAGAAAAAAAAATCAATTATACCTAGACAGGATCTTATCCTTAGGTAAAAGGATATTGGAATTCAATACATACTGTTGGGGACACAATTTAACCCATAACATAACAGACTTCCTCTTCAAAGATGATATAGTAAAACCTGTAAAAGCTATAACCTCTGTAAGTTTGAATAATGTAGAGAAAGAGAACTAAAATATTTTTCACTAAAGCAAGTGATGAAAAAGTGATAGATAGCACTGCTTCCTGTCACAGGCAGAAAACTTGTGAGGTCCTGAAAAACAAGGTATTTCCATTGAGTACCAGCTCTCACAGGTTTTACTGTCTGAAAGTTTCAGATGGAAAGAGCTTTTTGCCATGTTAATTTTATTCTTATCTGCACAACCTTGACTACCTGCTTTTAGAGTATCAACATCTGGTCCTCCAGATATAATAAATAACTTTTTATTTTATAAATAAAATATAATACATATCATTTTATTTATCACTAATTTATTGACTCCTGGTGTGGCAATGTAGGGTCAGCATTGGACTGTGAACCATAGGTAAGCAATTCAAACCCACCAACTGTTCCTCAAAAACCCTATACAGGTTATCTATGAGTCTGAATCAATTTTATGGCACTTAACAACAACATATTATTTATATAGCTGAAAACTAAGCCCCACCAGCACAATAATGAAAAAAATTAGGCAAGGCATTTATTCTCTTAAAAAAGACCTAGAGGAAGAGTGGTTAAAGTGCTCAGCAGTTTATAAAAAGAACAGTGGTTTAAGTACACCATGCACTCCACAGGAGAATGTTTGTTTAAGTTATACTTTGCTTTCTTAAAAATTAAAGTGATTCAAACATATGGAGAGGTTCAACTCTGTCCTATAGGGTCACTATTAGGTTGGAATCAACTTGATGGCCATGGTTTCGGTTGAGTGTTGCACTGTGAGATAATGCACTGGACTACAAGGTCAGTTTGAACTGTAAGGTGGGGTTTCAACCTCACTAACCACTCCTTGGAAACCCTATGCAGGGTTTCTAAGGGTTGGAAATAACTCTATAGCACTTAGCAGCAAGAACTTAAAGTTTGTGGGGGAAAAAATTGATCTTCTCCAATACAAATTGACAGCTCAGAAATCCTATGGAGCAGTTGTATTTTGTCCTATAGGGTTGCTGTGCATCAGGATTTGCTCAATGGCAGTGGGTTAGTACATAGTTAGACTTTAGCAAATAGATGGGACTCTCAGAGTACTAATAACGTCAATTACCTAATAGAAAGTGAAAGATGAATCTAGTAATTAAATCAAAAGTTAACGCCAATCAAATCAAGCTAAAGTAAGTGTTCTGTTAAACACTCTTGAGAGTTGAATCAGTCACTCCTCTATGAGTTTAAAATTTAATGTTCACAGAAAAACATTTAGTACTAATCCATTCTTTTATTCTTAGATGGCAGAGATGCCTTTCCATTTTTTCCTATTGTTGCTATTGTTGTTAGGTGCCATCGAGTCAGTACTAACTCCTAGCAATATTATGCATAGCAGAACAAAGCAATCCCCAATCCTGGGCCAACTTCACCTCTGTTGCCACACTTGAGTTCATCGATGCTGCCGCCTGGCTAATCCATCTTGTTGGTGGTCTTCCTCTATTTCTCTGACCTTGCACCTTACCATACCTGATATCTTTCTCCAGTGACTGGTCCCTTCTGAATATATTATTCCTATTTTCTGGTTAAGTTACACTTCATGTAAAGATATGAGGAGCTGTGTTTGGATAAGAATTTGATGTGAGCTGAAACTTTCTATCATGTTGCATTTTTTCCATCTAATTTTCTAATTGATTTTACTGCATTTACTAATACGGATTATTATATACAACCTATTTTGTATTACTTTTTAAAGTTTTTTTTTTTTTTTAACTATAAACTGATTAAAAACAAGAGCCTTATATTATTTGATGTTGAAGCTATAGAAGAGCTTCTTTTTAAGCATTTAATAGTACTTGCCACCACCCCTCTAGAGTTTGTCATACTGTGGTGACTTGTGAGGTGTTGTAATTCTGAAAGATGTGCCACCAGTATTTTAAATACCTGCAGGGTCACCCATGGTGGACAGGTTTCACATGAGCTTCCAGATGAAGACATTAGGAAGAAGGAGTGATGAACTACTTCTGAATTTTCAGTCACTGAAAACATCATGAATATCAGAGAAACACTTTCAGATATAGTGCCAAAAAATGGGCCACTCAGATTGAAAGGCACTCAAAATATGACTGCGGAAGAGCTGCCTCCTCAAATAAGAGTTGACCTTGATGATGCGAATGGAATAAAGCAGCTGGGAGGAAAGCCCACTGGACCTTCACTTGCTGCTGGGGCAAAATCAAAATGAAGAGAAAGAGCTGAAAACATCCACTGAAAATTAAAACATGGATTGTATGAAGTATGAATCTGGGAAAATTGGAAGTTGTCAAAAATGAAATTGAATGCATAAGCGTCAGTATCTTAGGCATTAGTGAGCTGAAATGGACTGGTATTGGTCATTATGAATCTGATGACCACATGAATTACTATGTAGGAAATGACAAATTGAAGAGGAATGGTGTTGCATTCATTGTTAAAAAGAACATATCTAGGTAAGTCATGGGGAACAACCCTGTGTGTGATAGGAAATATGCATGTGCCTACAGGGAAGCCCAGTTAATACCACAATTATTCAAATTTATGCACCAACCACTAAAGGCAGTGAGAATGAAATAGAAGATTTCTACCAACTTCTTCAATCTGAAATTGATCAAACATGCACTCAAGATGTATTGCTCATTACTGGTAATTGGAAAGCAAAGGTTGGGAGCAAAGAGGAAGGATCAGTAGTTGGAAAATATGACCTTAGGTGATAGAAATGACGCTGGAGAACGTATGACATAATTCTGCAAAATCAATGATTTGTTCATTTCAAATACACATGGAACTCACCAGAGGGAACACATAGAAATCGAATTGACTATATCTGTGGAAAGAAACAATGGAAAAGTTCCATATAATCAGTCAAAACAAGGCCAGGGGCAATAATTGATGTGGAACAGACCATCAATTATTCAAACTGAAGCTGAAGAAAACAAAAACAAGTCCAGAAGAGCCAAAATATAACCTTGAATATATCCCACCTGAATTTACAGATCATCTGAAGAACAGATTTGATACATTAAACACTAAAGACCCAAGACCACAGAGTTGTGGGATGACATCTAGTACATCATACATGAAGAAAGCAAAAAGTCGTTGAGAAGACAAGAAGGAAGGAAAACGTCAAAATGGATGTCAGAAGAGACACTGAAACTTGCTCTCCAGTGTAGAGATGCTAAAACTAGTGGAATGAATGAGGAGGTATGAGAGCTGAACAGAAAAATTCAAAGTTCAACTTGAGAAGACAAAACCAAATATTACAACAAAATGTGCAAAGATCTGGAATCAGAAAAG
>NW_006411102.1:5461-6092 GCF_000296735.1 Chrysochloris asiatica
ACAACAACAGCAATAGCACTTGACTAATTAATTAATTAAGGCTTTTTCACACATGAAAAATGTTTTGCTTTTGTTTTTTTCCCTTAGTTAAAGTACATTGGTTTACATTCTAAATGTTGTTTGGTCCCATCAAGTCTTTGTCAACTCATAGCAACCATATGCACAACAGAACTGTGCCATTCTTATAATTGTTGGTATACTTGAGCCCATTGGTTCTTCCACTGTACCAATCCATCTTGTTGTGGGTCTTCTTCTTTTTGCTGACCCTCCATTTTATCAAGCATGATGTCTTTCACCAGGAATTGGTCCCTAACGATTATATATCTAAAGTATGAGAGAAAAAATCTCACCTTCTTGTCTTCTAAGGAGCAATCTGGTTGTACTGTTTCCAACATAGGCTTGTTTGTTCCTCTGGAATTCCATAGTACTTTCAATATTCTTCTTCAACAACATATCTCAAATGTATCTGTTCTTATACAGTCTTTCTTATCCACTGTCCAACTTTCAAATGCATATGAACCCTTTGAAAATACCATGACTTGGGTCAGATGCACCTTAGTATTCAAACTGTTATCTTTGCTCCTAAACAATTTAAAGAGGTCTATGTAGCAGACTTGCCCAATGCATTTGA
>NW_006411102.1:7142-8882 GCF_000296735.1 Chrysochloris asiatica
AATTGGGCTGTGAGCCGCAAGGTCAGCAGTTCAAAACTACCAGCGGTTCTGTGGGAGAAAGATGAGGCGGTCTGCTCCTGTAAAGATTTATAGCCTTGGAAACCCTGTGTAGGGTTGCTATGAGTCGAAACCGACTCCACGGCACATAACAACAATAACAATTAAGAAAATAATGAACTATAACTTGAACTCAGGCTATAATTGGAACAGTGAAGCATGTAGGCAAAAGCCAGAAGGCTTGCCAACCTGAAGAGCACATCCCTCAATTTTTCAGAATAAGAGAGTTCCCTCAGCATCTCTCAGCCATGCAAGCAATCAGTGCCTTCTCTTTGCCATTCATGCACCCTCTCAGTTGTGCAGTCCTCTACTCTACTCCTAGGACAGTCATTCCCTTGGTTCCCACAAGACAGACCTCATCTTGATCTCCTTAGATAGGATTTCTTCTTTGCCCTTTAAGGACAAGCCTCATTTCAGTCACCTCATGATAAGTATCTTCATCCAGTTATCTGTCACAAGCAACTCTTCCTCTCGGTACTTTACAGATCTGTCATAGGCAGTTTGCCGCAGGGGCTCTTCTAGACCTGTTACCACTGCTCCTGGTAATGGTTAATTCTATATGTTAATTTGGCTACACTATGATTCTCAGTAGTTTGGCAGACATTGGACTGATTATTCATCGATTATATAATATAATGTAATCATCCTACATTTTGTGATGTGATACACTAGCCAATAATTTGAAAAGACAATCAGTTCAAAGATATTCAGCTCTAAGCCAATCAGTTGAAGACCAATGAGGTTCTCTGGGGGTTGTGGCATGCACCCAATTCATACGTATATTCTGGCAAAGATTGCTCTTCTATCTGAATTTAATTCACAATCCTCCGTCCTTTAGTTCTTGGGATGTGAACCAGCAGTCGCCTTTGAATTTTGGGATCTTCCAGCTCCAGAACTGTGAACATCAGTGTAGCATTTTCTGATATAATGTCTCAGATGGGAAGGCATTCAAAATACAACTAGGGAAGAACTGCCTCCTCAAAGTAGAATTGAGCATAATAATATGGATGTAGAAAATTTTTGTGATTTTATTTGCTGATGTGGAACAACATAAAATAATTAGTAACAGCTACAAACATCCATTAATAATTAGAAAGTTGAACGTACTAAGTATGAATCTAAGAAAATTGGACATTATCAAAATGGAAATGGAACACATAGAGATTGATAGTTTAGACATTAGTTAACTGAAATGTACATGCATTTGTCATATTTAATCAAAAATCATATAGCTTATTTTCCCAGGAATGACAGATTTAAAAGGAATGATATTATCTTATTGGTCCAAAAGAGCATCTCAAGATCTATCTTGAAGTACCGTATTTTCTGATAGGATAATATTCATACACTTACAAGGAAGACCAGTTAATGCCACTATTATTCAAATTTACACCACTAAAAATGGTGGTGATTATGTGCCATGCAGTTGATTCTGACTCATCCTGACCCTGAATAGGGTTTCTGAGGCTGTAAATCCTTATGGAAACAGAAAGCCTCATCTTTCTCCTGTGGAGTAGCTGGTAGTTTTGAACTGCTGACCTTGAGGTTAGCAGCTTGACATGTAACCACTATGCTACCAGAGCTCCTTCCACTAAAGATAGTGATAATTAAATTTAAGAAGTTTATCAATGTTTTCAGTATGAAATATATCAAACATGCAATCAAGATGCATTGAGAATTACT
>NW_006411102.1:9844-11395 GCF_000296735.1 Chrysochloris asiatica
TTTTTTTAATACAGGAAAGACCAGGACAGAGCTGTAGAGAGGGAAAGAGGGTTTCAAAGCAAAACAGGCCAAAAAGCCTGAGGTAGACCAAAACAAAAAAGAGTGGCATCTTGAAATCTCTCAGGCAGCTTTTAAAGTAAGAAGCAAAAGAGAGGACATTAAAGTCATACCCATAATAGGTAGGCTACAGATTTTTGTTTTTTCTTCTCTCCATCCTCTCCCTTTTCTGAAATTATAGACTGCAGTATTCAGTCTAGTTTTTTTTTTGTTTTGTTTTTTCTATTTTTTTCTGATGCTGTTTTGCTGTTTTATGCTCCCCCTTCTACCTTTGGGGAACCCTTTCTCTCCCTATATTGCCCAAGAAAAGTCAGCAACTGCTGCCATATAGTCAAACTACAATCACACTCTATAAAACACCAAAACCCAGGCAAGAAACAATACCAACTGCCATATACCAGGGAAACAGAAAACACCTTTTAAAGTTATTCTGAGTTAAGAAATAAGAAGAGTGAAAAGGAAGCCCACATTCTAATCACATTTACTTGGAAGAAATCAGAAAGAATAAAAAATATTAAAACACATACTCAATTAAGTATTAAGGCCACAAATAAACACTAACAAGTCCAAAAAGCAAAAGCAGATGACCATATCAGCATATGCCCAGAAATAAGGTAAAATGTCTGAGACAAATAACCTAGAGGTAGACCTGGACTCCATTATGGAAGGAGGGCAGACCTTGGAAATGCCTGAAAAGGAATTTAGAAAAATAATTATAAAATGTTTCAAAACACTTTACAATGGAGTTGAGAAACATGAGGAAGAAGTCAGGAAAGTGCTACAGGAACAATCAAATAAGACATATGCAGCATTGGAAACAATTCAAAACCTACAGAGAGGTCCAAATGAACAATAATAGATTATCAGAAATGGACAATACACTGAAAGGGCAAAGGAGTAAAATAGAAGAGATGGAAGGCAGAGCCAGTGAGCTGGAATACAAATCTCGCAATACCACTAAGATAGAAGAAAAACACAAAAAAGGATAAAAAAAAAAATCTGAAGAAGGTCTAAGATTCATGTTGGACAACACGAGGAAGAATAACTTAAAAAGAATCACACAAGTCCACAGAGGAAATAGTTGAATAACTTCTGGAAGAAAATTTCTCTAACATCCAGAAAAGTGAAAAAATAAACATGCAAGAAGTTCAACGAACCACAGGAAGAATAGACCCCAAAAGAAAATCACTGAGGCATGTCATAATCAAGCTCTCTAAAATCAGAGATAAGGAGACACTCCTAAAAGCAGCTAGGGGAAACAGAAGTGTTACATACAAAGGCAAGTATGTCAGATTAAACTTGGATATCTCTGCAGAAACCATGCAAGCAAGAAGGCAATGATGAGACATATGTAAACCCTTGAAAGAAAACAATTGCCAACCAGGAATCTTTTATCCAGAAAAGCTATCAATCAAATATGATGGTGTAATCATAACATTACAGGATAAACAGAAGCTAAGGGACTTTGCCAAAGCCAACCCTGCACTAAAAAAA
>NW_006411103.1:0-454 GCF_000296735.1 Chrysochloris asiatica
ATGCCATGTTTTTCTTCATAGAACCCAGCTTCTCGTATTATTGCTTAGCATACAGGTTGAATAAGTATGGTGAAAGAATACAACCTTGTCGCACACCTTTCTTCATTTTAAGCCACTCAGTGTTCCCATGTTCTGTTCGAAAAACTGCCTCTTGATCCCCATACAGATTCCTCATGAGCACTATTAAGTGTTCCAGAATACTCATACTTCTCAATGTTGTCCATAGCTTGTCATAATCCACATAATCAAAAGACTTTGCTTTGTCAATAAAGCACAGGTAAACATCATTCTGATATTCTCTGCTTTCAGCCAAAATCCATCAAACATCAGTAATGATATCCCTCATTCCACGGCCTCTTCTGAGTCTGGCTTGAACTTCTGGAAGTTCTCTGTCAATGTATGCTTGCAGCCATTTCTGGATTACCTTTAGTAAAACTTTACTCTCATGGGATAT
>NW_006411103.1:3826-4332 GCF_000296735.1 Chrysochloris asiatica
AAGCTTCTACTTGTAATACTGAGGGATTCTATGGGCAAAATACTGAATGATGTAGGAAGCATCCAAAGAAGATGGTAGGAATACACACAATCATGGTACCAAAAGATTTTGTCCAAGTTTAACCATTTTAAGAAGCATATGATCAAGAATTTATGATACTCAAGGAAGAAATCCAAGGTGCACTGAAGGTATCGGCAGAAAACAAGTATCCAGAAATTGACAGAATACAAATTGAAATCTTTCAACAAACTGTTTCAGCACTGGAAGCATTCACTCATCTAGGTCAAGAAACCAGACCAACCGATTGAAAGAGATCCTTATTTGTACCCTTTTCAAAGAAACATGACCCAATGAAATGTAGAAATCATCTAACAATATCAGTATTATCACATGCAAGTAAATTTTTGCTGGAGATAATTCTAAAATGTTTGCAACAGTACATTGGCAGGGAGCTACCACAAATTCAAGTCAGATTCAGAAGATGACATAAAACTAGGGCTATCATT
>NW_006411103.1:4432-6348 GCF_000296735.1 Chrysochloris asiatica
AGATAATTCTAAAATGTTTGCAACAGTACATTGGCAGGGAGCTACCACAAATTCAAGTCAGATTCAGAAGATGACATAAAACTAGGGCTATCATTGCTGATATCAGATAGATCGTGACTGAAAACTAAGAATACCAAAGATGTTTACTTGTGTTTTATTGACTATGCAAAGGCCTTCAACTGTGAGGATCATAACAAACTATGGATAACATTGCAAAGAATGAGTATTTCAGAACACTTAATTTTGCTTGTGAGAAGCCCATACATAGGTTAAGAGGCAATCATTCGCACAGAACAAGGGGACACTGAATGGTTTAAAATCAGGAAAGATGTGACCATGGTTGTATCTTTTCACCATACTTATTCAATCTGTATGCTGAACACATAAGCTGATAAACTAGATTATATGAAGAAGACTATGGCATCAAGATTAGAGGAAGACTAATTAACGATCTGTGATGGCACAATCTTGCTTACTGGAAGCAAAGAGAACTTGAAACTATTACTGATGGAGAGCAAAAACCACAGCCCCAGAAGGGATTGCACCTCAATGTAAAGAGAAAATAAATCCTCATAACTGGGCCAATAAGTAACATGATGATAAATGGAGACAAGATTAAAGTTGTCAATGACTTCATTTTGATTGGATCCACAATCAATGCTTATGGATTCAGTAGTCAAAAAATCAAATGGCAAATCTGCTGCAAAGGACCTCTTTAAGGTGTTCAAGAGCAAATACATCAGTTTGAGGACTAAAGTGTGCCTGACCCAAGACATGCTATTTCCATTACCTCATATGCATGCAGAGTCCTGGTGTGGCGCTATGAGTTAATGTGCCAGACTGCAAAGCCTTTTGAACTGCAAGGTCAGAGGTTCAAGCTTACCAGCTGCTCCTTGGAAACCCTATACAGGGTCACTATGGGTCAGAATTAACTCGATGACACTTAACAATGACAACAACATATGCATGTGCTAGTACGACAATGAATAAGCAAGACTGCAGAAAAATTGACAAATTTGAATTATGGTGTTGACAAAGAATATTGAAAATACTGTGGACTATCAGAAGAACAAACAAATCTGTGTTGCAAGTACAGCAAGAATGTTCCTTAGAAGCAAGAAAATTGAGACTTTGTCTCTCGTACAGGAGGTACTAGTTCCTGAGAAGGAATTCATGCTTGGTAAAGTAGTGAGTTAGTCAAAAAAAGAAGACCCCCCCAATGAGATGGACTGACACAGTGACAGCAAAACATGGACTCTAACAGCAACAATTCTGAGAACAGCACAGGATCAATTAGTGTTTTGTTCCGATATACATGGGATCACTATGTGCAGGAGTTGACTTGATGGCACCTAACAACAACATATACCATTCACTTGTGGTATTTCTGTTATAGTAAAATAATTTCTGTTATAGGAGATAATTAAGACATTTCTTCTTAACTACATTTATTATTATTATTAAGTGCCATCAAGTTGGCTCAGATTCATAGCGACCCTATGCACAACAGAACGTAACATTGCCCAGTCCTGCACCAACCTTACAATTGGTGTTACATTTGAGCCTATTACTGCTGTCACTGAGCCAGTTCATCTCATTTCTCTGACCTTCCATTTTACCAAGCATTATGTACTTCTCCAGGGACTGGTCCCTCTTGCTTCCCCATTTCGATCTTTTATGGCACTTGCTATCTACATTATTTATTTTTAAATTAAGTCATATATTGCTTTGCAATGTTCATAAGCAGCTAAAGTTCACTTCCAGAAGTGCCAATTTCAGTGCTGTAATACCAAATGACATAAATTCAATGCATACTTTCTGAATTGAGCGACATGATGAATACATTTCTACCTCCAATTTAGTGTACTTAAATGCACTTTTTAAAAAATATTTTATTGTGAATTATGTGATAGTTT
>NW_006411103.1:6448-7147 GCF_000296735.1 Chrysochloris asiatica
AAAAAGGGCAGGATGTTTAGCTACTAGAAAAAAATCAAGCTGTTCACTTGGAACCATCAAGGCCCTTCAGGACAACCACCTTCCAGACTGAAACTCAAAGAACTCAAAGGGAACACAGGAGCCAGCTTGTAAGCTCGCCGGTGACCACACTGGTCTACTTGTGAATGAAAGTGGGGTAAATGCAGCAATGAAGACATGGGCTGAGTTTGACCATGTTCCATAGACATACATCCACCTAGAGATGAGGCAGAGAAGAGGAAGGGCCTACTGGTCTAATATTTAGGGAGAATAGGAAACTACTGTGCCCATGGACAATGGCCTACCCACTGCGGGCTAGAGCTGAGAGTGAAGTGGCCAGCTGGTCTGAAGGAGGGAGGCATGCTAGAATGCCAAAACTTGCAGATAGTACCCATTTGACCTACCTTGGATGGCTTGTTGATCAGAACTCAACTAAAGGAAGATAAAGAAGTTTGATGCAAGAAGCAAGCATAAATTGCCACAATTTGATGAACTTGATCTTATGGATGTAGTTGTTCAAAATTCCAACTGAAAGGGAATGATTCTTCATATCAAGGATCAAGTCTGTTCCCTCAGTACACATGGTTGACACAGGTGAGCAACTTAGATATTGGCTACCAAAAATAGGGGGCTATTAAGGCACAAAGTGGCTGGCTTACAAGCTTTCATGAGTGTGCTTAG
>NW_006411103.1:7842-8664 GCF_000296735.1 Chrysochloris asiatica
AACAACAACAACAACTGTTAACTGATGGTGCATGGAGTGGATTGTAGTCATTGCAATGTAACAAAATATGATTGGTTGAGTGTAAGACTGATGATATGACCTGTAATCTATCACTCAATTCACAATAAAAGCTTTAAAAATATATTACAATGAAATGTGCAAAGATCTGGAGTTAGAAATCCAAAAGTAAAGAACACGCTCAGCATTTCTCAAGCTGAAGGAACTGAAGAAAAAATTCAATGCTCAACTTGAAATATTGAAGGATTCTATGAGCAAAATACTGAATGATGCAGAAAGCATCAAAAGAAGATGGAAGATTCCTTTTGTCAAGGGAGGTGTCTGGGTTTCCCTCACACCTGTCTTTCCCATGGATGCTAGCTTGCTGCTATCAGCAACTGAAAGTACAGCCAGGTTGTGAAGTAGGCTAAAATAAAAAAAGTGAAACTAGGTCCAGCCCCAGGTTTGGGTCTGAGACATGAACACAGCAGATTCAAGTCTTATTTTTTCCACTTTGCTAGCAGACTCACCTTGCCTAACTGTTCCTCCTATACTAAAGCATCCCCTTATGTGATGCCAGCAACAGAGGACAGACCCCCTCTCCTGTGGTCTAGATAGCTTTAGTGCAAGCCCTAATATCCCACCCCACCCCTATATCCCAATCATTCTTGTGAAAACTAATGCTTAAATCTGTGAGTGTGCAGTTCCTTTCCCTGTGTTAATCAGTTTCTTTCTATTTAAGCTGTGTGGGAGGAGGTAAGGGCATTGAAATTGTAGGTTGTAATCTTGAGCCAATCAATAAAAACCAGTATTTCACACACACAC
>NW_006411103.1:8764-10986 GCF_000296735.1 Chrysochloris asiatica
AAAAAAAAAAAAAAGATTAATATAGTCACCTGTTTCTACTTGGAAGAAATTCTAGAGTGCAAATAAATGAATTTATATGTAAAAAAAATCAATGATCTGGCCTCACATCATTACTGTAACCTACAAATATTATTTCCAATGATGCCAAGATTTTGTGATTCAAATTGTGGAATGAGAAGGAAGAGAAGGATATCCTTAGATAAGAGAATTTTAGACGCACGTGAAATCTGGACTCTGAGAAAGCTGAAGTTCATATCATACCTTGGAATGCATTTGGAATGTGATTTATTCATTTATTCAGCAAATATTTATGTGTAACATTATGTACCAAGCACTGTCCTAAGCACCAAGTATATAGCAGTGAACACAAAGACAAAGTCCCTTTCTTGTAGAGCTTACATGCAGACAGGCCATAAATAATGGGCACAACAAGTAAATTATGCACTAAATTAAAGGCAATAAAGAGTGTCAGGGTAACAAAAAGTGTTGCTGTTTCTTAAGGAGTGCTCAGAAAAGGCCTCACTGCAGTAAATAATCTAATGCATAGTTAATTCCATCAGTAGTCACACCTTCCTTTAATCAGTTAATGCATAATACCCAAATTAACCTTACTTTCTCCACCTGGAAATTCTTTTGATCGCTTTTTTCCTCACTAAATTAAAATTAAAATGTACCAAAATGCTGTACTTGTTGCTTAGTGGTTCAGGCAGTTTAATGTACAAAAAGCTGAACAAATATTCCCCACCCCCACCCTCAGTGCTGTGCGCAATTATTAGAGATTCTTTAAAGAACTCGTTAAAATGCCAAAATAGTGCCACAGAAAACACGTCAAATGAAGATTTAAGTTTTCGTTATGAAAAAAAAAGTGTTTAACGAGGGTTTATGGGGTTTTATAAAAACACCTTAACACCTTACAGACCTAAGGGGGAAAAAGCTCTATTTAAGTATCATGCACTAACAGTCGACCACCCAATGCTGATGACTAGAAGCCTCAAACAGACCCATCCTTGGGAGCCTATGTGGAGACCCTTAATTTTATGGTTATTTTAATTGTATTTGGGTTATTACCTCATGCCCCAGCAAACACCTACAGTATTTAATAAAAATGAGTGCAGAACACTGCTCTAGTTAAAGTATGTATTAACCAAAATCATAAACTAAGCATGCTTCGCCATAAATTAACTGGGTGTTTAGTGTTTCTTTGCCTTTAAGTTATATTTGTTTTAGTATAACATGATATGCTTCACTATGTACCAAATCAACGTTAACTGATTTAGCATTTAGACATACTCCTCTATCTCCAACTCAGACTTCCAAAAACACATCTGCTCGATTTATTTTAAAGTGATAAGCTTACAGTTAATCAGCTCCCCAGATAAGAAGAATAAAAGACAACTGGGACTGCAAAGCATGTAAATATTGAAAATAAAGATCACTTTGTATTTATTGTGCATCAAAGTTGGTTTAGACATAGAAAAAAATGGCTTTCCTCAACAAAGCAAAAGGAAATACCTTGGGGCGGGGGGGAGGGGGGGGAGGGAACCTTCATTGTCTAGAATTCAAATTTTAAACAGTATATTCTTAATTTTTTTTAACTTCAGTATCTACATAAAAAAATTAATATGTAAGAATTTAGAATTGACACTGTAAGATAACAACAAGATTGCTAATGACAAAGTTGACAGTTCAAACTACCAGCCACTTCTAGGAAACCTATACAAGGTCACTATGAGTCAGGGCAGACTTGGCAGCACTTAACAACAACCACTACTACCACTCCTGACTGTTTTCTAGCTAATTCCTTAATACTCCGTTTCCTGCAAGAGTAGCTCTTTCTACTTCCTTAACTCCAGTCATTCTGTAACCTGCTAGATTTAGCCTTTGCACAACCCTTCAACCACATTACACTGAAAGAATTTTTATTTAGCTTACCCAACATCTTTCGATTGCCAAAATAACTAGTCTCCTTTCAGTCCTCAATCTATTTGACTTCCCTGTAACCTCTACCGTATAGACAAATTATTCCCCTGTGACTTTCCATACCATACCCATCCTGGTTTGTTCCTATTCTCTTAGAGCCCATTATCAGTATCCTTTACTGGCTTCTTTATCTTTGAGCATGTCCAAAGGAGTTCTGATAGCATAGTGGTTACAAATTGGACTGTTAATCTCATGGTCTGCAGTTAGAAACTGCTAGCAGTTCCACAGGGGGAAAGAGAAGG
>NW_006411103.1:19426-20644 GCF_000296735.1 Chrysochloris asiatica
TAATATAAATATAAGAATAATTGTAAACAAATCCATAAGTGACAACTCTTTTTTATAGTAGAATTCTAATCAATAAATGTAGAAAGAGTGAAGTGAATGATGAAGTAATCACCATTTGGTAAATACCTAAGTAATAATATTTGCAGGCTGAAATCATCAGCAGATTGCAAAATTAGTGAGCGAGAGTATATAGCTAGAAGCAGGATGTTTGGACAGTGTCAACATATGTTTCCACGAAATACTAATTAAATCCTAACCCAAACCCATTGTCATCAATTTTATTTCAACTCATAGCAAG
Organism: Chrysochloris asiatica; assembly: GCF_000296735.1. Classification (NCBI taxonomy): domain Eukaryota; kingdom Metazoa; phylum Chordata; class Mammalia; order Afrosoricida; family Chrysochloridae; genus Chrysochloris; species Chrysochloris asiatica. The sequence goes on from NW_006411103.1 coordinate 19,725, forward strand.
CCTATAGGGTAGAGTAGAATTGCTCAATAGGGTTTCCAAGCTGGCTCAAGTGTGGCAACAATTGTGAGGTTGGCCCAGGGCCAGGCAGTGTTTTATTCTGTTGTTCATAGGGTCGCTATGAGTCAGTACCAACTCGATGGCACCTAACAACAACAACAACAAAACATTACAGAAGCAGGTTGGCCACATCTTTCTTCTCCAAAGCAGCTGGTGAGTTGAAACTGCTGGTCTTTCAGGGTGCAGCTGAGTACTTAACCACTGTACCACCAGGGTTCCTCACTTACTAATTACCAAAAGGAAAACAGAAACTTTAAATACAGAAATCTAACAATCATCTTCTTATCCAAAAGATCAAAGTTAACATCATCCCTAATGAGACAAACAGCATCATGTACTTTCTGACAGAATGCACTGAGAACGGTGTCATATCACTTTAATGATATTCTTACCAGAAGTGCATAACTTGAATTTCAACTGTTAGGGTGGTTGCTGTCTTAGGCCAGATTCTCTAAAGTAGCAAAACTGGAAAGACTTACACATGTGTATATGAAGAGAGGTGTCTATGGAGAAAAAGGCTCACTCAGCTTTGCTGTTGTTTGTTACTAAGTGCCATCAAGTTAATTCCAACTTATAGCGACCCTGTATAGGGTTTCCAAGGAGTGGCTGGTGGGTTGAAACTGCCATCCTTGCAGTTTAAGCTGTCCTTGCAGTCCAGTGCATTAGCCTGTATTATCACACCAGGACTCAGTCTTAGATGTGGGCAAATCGGTTGGTCAGATGTCAGACTAGAGGCTCCTGGAACATGTAGCTGTAGAACCGATAAACCTAGATTGAACAATCAACCAGCAGGCAGGCAAATCCAGCAGGTAAAAAGACAGGTTGCAGAGAAGAGTCGAGAGTGGGACCCTACCCAGAGAAAC
>NW_006411104.1:0-11929 GCF_000296735.1 Chrysochloris asiatica
CATAGAAGAATTGATGGTTTTGAGTTATGGTGTTGGAAGAGAATATTGAAAGTGCCATGGGCTGCCAAAAGAACCACTAGATCCGTTTTGGAAGAAGTACAGTCAGAGCGCTCCTTGGAGGCCAAGATGGCTGAACTTCGTCTCTCATACTTTGGACATATTGTCAGGAGGGACCAGTCGCTGGAGAAGGATATCACTGTTTGGTAAGGTGGAGGGTCAGTGAAAAAGAGGAAGGCCCCCAACAAGATGGATTGGCTAAGTGGCAGCATCAATGGACTCAAGCGTGGCAACAGTAGTGAGGTTGGCCCAGGATCGGGCAGTTTTGGTCTGCTGTGTATAAGGTAGCTATGGGTCGGTACCGACTTGATGGCATCTAACAACAACAATAACAACAACAACTGTGGTGTTGACTGAAGAACATCCTCACAAGAATCTGAATAGCAGGCTGTGCTCTAACTCTCAGAGTCAACACTCATCCCCTGGTCCATCCAGTTCCTGTTGATTCCAACTTATGGCCGACCTCCTCTGTGTCAGAGTAAAAGTGATGTATAGGGTTGCTTTTCACTGTGACCTCTCAGAAGGAGATTGACTGGTCTTTCTTCTGAGGTACCTCTGGGTCAATGTGAACCATCAAAGGTGGTTAGTAGTTGAGAGCTAAACTATCAGTTCCCTTTTCCACCACATGGCAAGTGGGTTGAAAACATCAGAAGGCATTCAGGGGTTAAGTGGTCATGGCAAGGCCTGTTGTGGAGGGACTGAGGTATGCAAATACTGTCCTCACATTCTCCCATGTTTCCTCCTCTCCTCTCACCTCAGGGCCAAGAAACTAAAAATGCCATTTCCCTGAAGACCCAACACTCTCACTTTGCAGAGTAATGAGAATGGCTTGTAAATCTGAAACAACCCATGATCTCTTTTACTCCCACTCTTGGTTTAGCCAGAACTGCAGGAAGATGGATTTATTACCTCTATAGAAAAGATCCCCACACCTAATGATTCTTCCTGAGACTTTCATTACTTCCCTTAAAAAAGTGTTTAGCCTGGCAGAGTTGCTTGGTACTCTATTCTCAGTCTGATTTGCATGACACATTTAAAAATCAACCTTAATTAGCTGAAGGGACAAGAGTCCTTCACGTCACTGGAAAGAGGAAATGGATTCTTTGTAATTAATAGTAAAGCCCTTTCTCCCTATTGCCTGTAAAAGGCATCACCGGTCCTCCTTGAAGTCCCTTGCATCGGAAGTACTCAGAAGGTAAAGTATGGACTCCTGGCTGTCTGTCAAAGGCCTCTTCTAATACATGGGATTGCCATGTGACCTAAACAGCTCCTTTACAAGGTGAGATGACATGCCATTACAGACTGTAATTTCTACTGAGAACTAACACACATCTGGAAGGAAGTAACTTTATGAGGCAGAAAATTAAAGAACTCACTTCCCGTCCTGTCTTTGTGTTACTAGAGTCAGGATTCACACTGCTATTTTCTGCAAGGCCTAAATAGCAAATAAGGTATTGATTGAATATAAAAGAAAGAGAATCTGGTAGTAAATAACCAACAAGGAGTTTAAATGTTTAGTCTGGTGGATGAAATAAAATCACTTTCCCCATAAGTATTCCTTTTCTACCTTGTACTCTTGTCTAGTTTAGGTGCAGGAGAGTAGATTCAATAGTTAGACAACCATAGGAAGAACATTTTTTTCCAGAACAGAGAAGTATGGTAACAATTCCTTACTACCAATTAGTCTTGGTGTCTCATTTCCAAAACTACTAAATGAAAGATCTTCTGGATCCTTATTCAGAAATTAGAAGGACATTTTTACCTTATACAACTAGGGCATTAATTTATAAATTATTTAATATAATATTAATTTATACTGACAACTCAATTAAACTATCCTGAAAAACTCATTACCTATCAACTACCTCATAATGAATGTGTCATATCTTATTTAGAAAAAAATTAATGAACCCTAGTGCAAAAGGTAATTGCATATTCTAAGAGAATTCATCCGGGTGGTAATAATCCAAGTGTGGTTTTGAGTTTTGTAGAACACAGATCTTCCAGATAGACACCAGAGAGATCTGTTGTTACTAGACAAATATTTGTGTTCCTAGCATCACAATAAAATCCATGCTCTGTTTCTGGCATGAAATTATTATCCATAACAAACATCATTTTGAGTGTTCTGATTTCTGCTCCAGTGAGTAAAGGAAAAGATAGCGTGGGGAACAGGATTCTAATGAGGTCCCTAAACTGAAAATAGCATCAGCTGCTGATTTTCTAGAGAAAAGAGGCAGGCCCTAAAAAAGCGATACTGTTTTTGTTGTTAAGTGCCGGTTAGTTGGTTCTAAGTCATAGTGACCCTGTATAGTGTATCCAAGGAGCGGCTGGTGGGTTTGAACCTCCCGCCTTACATTTAGCAGCCCAGTGCTTACTCTCTAGCATCACATGAGGACGTAAAAGCCATGTTGCATGTGGTTAATAAGACAGGCTTTGTCTTTAGCAATATGGGTTTGTGTTCAGCTCTTTCTTAAAGGACTATGGCTGTTCTTAGTAAGAACATGCATTATTTAGTGTCATGCTAGCTGTTGTAACAAATGAATTCAGTGCAATATAACAGCTCAAACACAATAATGGTTTATTTCTCACTCTGAGGTGAATCCTAATGGATGGCAGGCACTTCTCCCCATTCAGTGACTCAGGGACCCAGATTCGATCCACCTGTGTCAGCCTCTAAGTCTTTATGGTTACTTGGATTCAGCTGGTGCAAGAAGCAAGCGAAAGCACAAGAAAAGCAAATCCTTTCTTCAAAGACTTGGCTAGAATTAAGATTCATCAGACCCACTCAACACTCCACTGGTAAAAATCCATCACGGGGCCACATCTAGATGCAAGGGAGGCTGGGAAATGCAGTTCTTGTCTCTTTTACCACCATGAGGAACAATAATCAGGTCAGGAGATGGGGAAGCATTAATTTTAGTGAATCGCTGACTATATCTTCCAAAGGACTGTTTGTGAGAGACAGCAGAAATGCCAAACTCCACGAAAGGAGAGTCAATGGATCTTAGATATGAGATTTGAGTAGGTAATGGGCTTCGGGGAGCATGAGCCACCCGTAGAGAATAAAACTTGAGAACAGCAAGTTTAAACTTGAGTGAGCCAGGCTCAGGGGCTCGTCCCTCACTCAACAGGAGTCATACATCAGGCAGAGACAAGAGTGCTACCAGTTAATGCAAGTGTCAAAAGGGCAGGTCATTATAATCACAGAGTTTCCACTTAGGCTGGTCTTCATGAAAGGACATTCTGTTGGTTCTGTGTTTAGGGCTATAGCTACAAAGGTAACTGTGGTGTGCCTCGATCTTCAAACAGAGAATGAAGACTGTACTCAGGAGGCAGATGACAGTTCTTGGAGGCTGTATGTTTGTGAGAGAAACAATTTCATAGAAAAGTGACAGCTGTGCTGAATCTTTAACTATGAGTTGGTGTTAGGGATGGCTGTCTATTGTACTGCAAGCAATAAAACATCTCTACAACGGCCTCATCTAGTTTTCCAAACCTTAAATCTACTATGAGGAGGTTGTATCTAAACATAACACCATGCAATGTTTAAAGAAAAAAGTAAAGTGGAAATCATAGAATGAAAGCACAAGTGCATGCATGTCTATTGCCTCATTGTTTTAATGGCAGAAATCTGGAAAGATCATTAAAATCATTAAAGGAAATGGCTGAATAAAGTATGTTTTATCTTACTGGGGATTCCTATGCAGCTGTGAGACAGACTGACTTAGATCTGTATGTACTGATCTAGAGGGACATCCATTCAAAAACAAAGTCGCAAAGCAGTATGTTTTATGTGGTCCCATCTTTGTACAAACAAGTTGAAATACAGAACCTACGTATGTGCATCTATGCTTATAATCATGAAGAAAGATGTAGTATATAAATATGAGGGGGCTTCCAAAAGTTCGTGGAAAAATTCCATTATTTTTCAATTCCTTTTTTCCACAAAAATTTGAAATTCCCCCTTGCAGATTCCAAAGTTTTAACAGCAATATTAGGTAGATACAGGGTTTCTATGAGTTAGACGGACTCCACAGCACTTCACAACAAGTAGAAGGATGGAAAGAGGGCTTAGGGATTGAAAAATTGAAATTACTAACTTTTTCTTTAAGCATATATTAATTGTAAATTAACAGTAAACAAGACAAAATCCACAAGGATAGGTTAATTCACAGAAACCAGTAAAATCTAGGATGCTGCCCAATGCTGTTCCTTCATGTCTTCATTCTATTATTATTTATTGAGCATCTACTGGATGTCTGGTGTTTGCAGAGGTACTATGTATATATTTTTTCCAGACACATGCTTTTTATTCGTGTAGATAACAGACACCAACAGAATTGCTAGAGGAGTTCCACATGGCATAACAACAGTGTGAACTTCCAACAGAGGCAAAACTGAGCCCCATAGTAGACAAGACAGACCATGCCTGAAGACAACAGAAGAGTTCACTAAATATGCACGATTTATCCATGAAGCCCTTAAGCCTCCTCCTCACTCTCCTCCTCCTCCTCGAACTTACCTTGTTCGTCGGTCGTGGCGTCCTGGTACTGCTGGTACTCCGACACCAGATCGTTCGTGTTGCTCTTGGCCTCAGTGAACTCCATCTCATCCATGCCCTCGCCCGCGTACCAGTGCAGGAAGGCCTTGGGCCGGAACATGGCTGTGAACTGCTCCGAGATGCGCTTGAACAGCTCCTGGATGGCCGTGCTGTTGCAGATGAAGGTGGCTGACAACTTGAGGCCGCGCGGCGGCGGGATGTCGCACACCACCATCTTGATGTTGTTGGGCATCCACTCCACACAGTAGCTGTTGGGCTTGTTCTGCACGTTGAGCATCTGCTCGTCCACCTCCTTCATGGGTATGCGGCCTCGGAAAATGGCAGCCACCTTCAGGTAGCGGCCGTGGCGGGGGTCTCAGGCTGCAACATGTTCTTGGACTCGAACATCTGCTGGGTGAGCTCCGGCACAGTCAGGGCGCGGTACTGCTGGCTGCCGGGGCTGGTCAGGGATGAGAAGCCGGGAATGAGGAAGTGTAGCCGTGGGAAGGGCACCACGTTCACAGCCAGTTTGCGGAGGTCTGTGTTTAGCTGGCCTGGGAACTGCAGGCAGGTGGTGACCCAGCTCATGGTGGTAGACACCAGGTGGTTGAGGTCCCCGTATGTGGAGGTGGTGAGTTTCAGGGTATCGACAAGGCCTCATTGTCGATGGAGTAGGTTACATTTGTGTTCTCCACCAGCTGGTAGACCGAGCATGTGGCATTGTAGGGCTCCACCACAGTGTCTAAGGAGTTCTGGTATCGTCGTGGTTACGAATCGGGCTGTGAACCACAAGGTCAGCAGTTCGAAACTACCAACTCTTCTGTGGGAGAAAGATGAGGTTTCTGCTTCCGTAAAGATTTACAGCCTCGGAAACCCTGTTCAGGGTCTCTATGGGTCGGAACCGACTTGACGGCACTTAACAACAACCAAAGTGTCTGATACCTTGAGGGAGGGCATGATGTTGAAGGTGTTCATGATGCCGTCTGGGTACTTCTCCCTGATCTTACTGATGAGCAGCGTGCCCATCCTGGACCCTGTGCCGCCCCCCTTACCCCCCAGGTGTGGGTCAGCTGGAAGTCCAGGAGACAATCACAGTTCTCAGACTCCTTCCGCACCACGTCCAGCACTGAGTCCACCAGCTCTGCCCCCTCTGTGTACTGGCCCTTTGCGCAGTTATTGCCGGCACCGCTCTGGCCAAAGACAAAGTTGTCCAGCCTGAAGATTTAGCCAAATGGTCCAGACCGGACTGAATCCATGGTGCTCGGCTCGAGGTCCACCGGGATGGCCCATGGAACATGGAACATATTTGTTACCCGCAGCCTTGTTGTAGTAGACGTTGATTCTCTCCAGCTGCAAGTCACTGTAGCCATGGTAACTGCCAGCTGGGTCGATATACCATGCTCGTCACTGAAGACCTCCTAAAACTTGGAGTGGATCTGGTTGTCGCACTGGCCAGCCTGGATGTGCACTATCTCACGCATGGTTCGACCGCGGAGCGGAGGTAGCGGCCTCGGGTAGGAAGCGCAGAGACTCTGCACAGGCCCTATTTTATCAAGCTTAACTAATCCCAGGTGTTATTATTTACAAATGATTAATAGTTGTTGAGTCCTGTCGAGTTGGTTCTGACTCACAGCTGAGGATTATGGCTAGAGGGTTTGAACTGCCGACCTTGTGGTTCAAACTGACCTTGTGGTCCTGTGCATTATCCTGCACTTTACTAACTTGTTCAAGGTCATGCATCACTAGGAAGGTTGTGGAGCTGGCATGTGTGCCAGTTCCTTTGGGTCCCAGAACCTGTGGACACTCCCTGTTAAGTGCCATTGAGTTGGTTCCGACTCATAGTGACCCTGTATAGGGTTTCCGAGCAGCATCTGGTGGCTTTGAACCACCAATCTTGCAGTTTGAACCAGTGCCTATCCTACAACGCCACACCAAGACTCCTTACCCAGCCCGTAAACCAAGCCCATTGTCACTGAGTTGGGTACGATTTAGTGACCCTCTGGTAGTGTAGTGATTACGAATCGGGCTGTGAACCACAAGGTCATCAGTTGAAACTACCAGCTTCTCCGCGGGAGAAAGGTGAGGCTTTCTGTTTCCTTAAAGATTTACAGCCTCGGAAACCCTGTTCAGGATCACTATGGGTCGGAACTGACTCGATGGCACTTAACAACAACAACATAGGACAGAGGAGAGTCCAGGTGTGGCGCTGTGGGTTAATGCTCCAGATTGCAATGCCATTTGAACTGCAAGGTTGGCAGTTCAAGCTCACCAGATGCTCCTCGGAAACCCTATTCAAGGTCGCTATGGGTCAGAACCGACTCGACAGTACTTAACAACACCAACAACATAGGCTAGAGTAGGCTGTAAAACTTTACGGAAGCAGATCACCAGGTCTTTTCTCCTGTGAAGGTGCTCGTGGTTTCAAACCACCAAACTTTTGGTTAGCAGCTGAGTGCTTAACTGTTGCATCACCAGGCATTCTTCGCTCACCTACACCATTCTTAAAATAGGTGAGAGCATGTGCTCTATTTTTGAGGTCAACTAGTCTAGCATTGTAATTATGCTTGGTTAGCTACTAAGAGTCTTAGTTTTTGTATGGAAGGATGAGATCTAGTACAATAAACATCCTTTTGGGAATGATCCTAGTCCTTGCTGAAAAAGCCAAGCAAACAGATCAGAAAGATCTACTCTCCAAAGAATCATCTTGAAATGAGTCACTCTGGTGACATCTCCACCTGGGGAGAAAAGAAGTGTGAAAGGGCCACCCATAAACGGAATGTGATTTTCCCTTAACGCGTCTAACAAGAACTAAACTAGCTTGACTTCGCTTTGAGAGGTATTTTGAGGGACCCTTTTTGGGTGGAATCTCTTACTCTTTTCCTTTTCTTATTGAGATAGGGGTTCTGTAGTTATGATTATAGGTGTCAAAACAATTGAAGGAGTTAGGAGTCATGGAATTCTTTAGCATGGATTTCTAGTTAGAGAGGAAGATTTAGCTATTGAAAACCTTGTGTTCAAGACAGAAATTTCATTTTCAAATTTTTACTGGATTTGGCAGTTCTGGCAAGGATTTTGAAAATTTAGAGTCTGTTTTTGGCGGGCTGAGTTTTCATTTCAAGACTCTAGGTGGAAGGTGTCACCATAGGAGGTTTTGGGACACAAGCATCTTTCATAGCACTCTTTCCCCAAAAAGCACTGTGGGATAAAGCACTGGATAGACCTAAAGGTTGGTTTGAACCTCAGGGTCAGTGGTTCAAACTCACCAGATGCTTCTCGTAAATCCTATAAAAGGTTGCTATGAGTCAGAACTGACTCGACAGCACTTAACAACATTTTTAATTAGAAAAAAAAAGACAAAAAGAACAGTTTATGGCAGTGGTGAGCAACCCTGGTTGCATATTGGAATCACTGGGGTGCTCTTAGAAAACCCCAATGTCTAGGCCACACCTACGACCAGCTAAGCCAGATTGAGGATGGATTTAGACATTAGTGTTTTATTTAAAAGCTCCCCGGGTGATTGCCATACACAACTAAATGAGAGGAACCATTGGTTTAAGGGCCAACATTCTTGCTAAAGTGGCAAAGGCCCAACAACTGTACCTAGATTCTCAGGCCTCGGGATCTCTCAGATCACTGGTGACGCTTGGCCACCCAGTTGTTGTTATGTGCCATGGAGTCGGTTCCGACTCATAGCGACCCTGTACAGAGTTTCCGAGGCTGTAAATCTTAATGGGAGCAGAAAGCCTCATCTTTCTCCCGCGGAGCAGCTGGTAGTTTTGAACTGCTGACCTTGTGGTTCGCAGCCCAATTTGTAACCACTACGCTACCAGAGCTCCTTAAATAGGATAGAGTAGCACACCCAAATTAGAGATATGTAGATTCCAGCATCCAAAGAGGTCCCCCAGGTGTTGTGCCTCCTTTTTAGGTATAGGAGGAACCAAATGCAATAAGTTATCCTTCACTTAAGAAGGAATATCTCAACATGGCCCACACCACTAGACCACTAAAAATTTCACTGAGGTGGAACACACTTGAACTTTTGTTGAAATGATGGCTCTGTAAGATAAGCATGGGACTGCAAATCATGAGGTTAGTGGTTCAAGACCACCAGTTGCTCCAATGTTGAAAGATGAGGCTTTCTGTTCCCACAAAAATTAACAACAACAACAGAGCATGCAAATGTCTTACTAATAAATCTAGAGTTACTGATACTTTTCCTTACTAGGTCCAATCAGCATAATGTTATCAATGTAATGAACAAGTGAGATGTCTTGTAGAGGGAAAGGTGATCCAAGTCCTTTGGGCTAAATTATGACATAGTCTGGAGAGTTGATATACCTCTGAGGTAAGACAGTAGAAATGTATTGCTGTGGCCATGCCAACTGAAGGCAAACAACTACTGGTGATCCTTTGAAACCATAACTGAGAAAAAGGCATTTGATAGATCAAAAGCTGCATACCAGAATACTAGAAGATATGTCAATTTGTTCAAAAAGTGAAATTATATATGAAAGAGCAGCTGCACTTGGAGTCACTTGGTTAAGTTTACAGTAATCTATTGCCATTCTCCAATATCCACCTTTTTTTGCACAGGCCAGATTAGCAAGTTAAATGGGGGGATGTGGTGAAATCACCACCACTACATCCTGAAAGTCCTTGATGGGGGCACTAATCTCTGCAATCCCTCCAGGAATGCAGTATTGCCTTTGGTTTACTATTTTCCTAGGTAGAGGAAGTTCTAATGGATTCTACTTGGCATTCCCTACCATTACAGCCTTCATTCCATATGGCAGGGATCCAATGTGAGGATTCTGCCAGTTGCTGAGTATGTCTACTCCAATTATGCATCCCGGAACTGGGGGAATTACTGCAGAATGGGTCCAGGGACTCACTATGAGATGTACCTGAGTCAAGACTCTATTAATGTAAGTTGTTGTTGTTGCTGTTATGTGCCGTGGAGTTGGTTCCGACTCATAGCGACTCTGTACAGGGTTTCCGAGACTTCAACAGAAGTCAATCAATTTCCAGACTTGAGCCATTTTATAGACTCACAATCCCTTTAATGAAGGGGAGTCCAGGTACTCTTGAGGAAGGACCCCATCACACTGCAAAAATTTTATACTTTTTATTTTCCTCCCAGCCTTCCCAAAGGGAGCTGCATTCTGCATTCTTTTTTTTTTTTTTTTTTTGCTTCCCAAGTAAAGCTTTTATTTTGAAAAATAAAATACAAAAGTCATTACGTTGTAAATGTAGGCAGCAGCTCCCCCACAGACAATGGATTCTTTAAATAATTAAGACACTGAACAGTATCCACACCAGGACAATAATGACAGGCACGGGGCACCACAAAACATGAAAACACATACAAATGATCAATTCCAAAATGAAATGGGCTCATTTTGCTCACAGGACCCTGTTCTTGAACCCTCCCCCCATGAAAACAAAGTTTGAGACAAGATGAGGCTGAGAGCCATGGGGACAGAAAGCAAAGGGTATGTTGGGGCTCCAGGTCTGCATGCTGGGCCCGTCACTGGATCCCCCAGAACACACAAGGCCTCCCCGCATGAGAGGCAGCCCATGGGACAGTCACCCACTGATGGTGGCAGCAGGGGACAGCTGGTCCTACACATTTCCTGTCTGATGAGAAGGCAGCCATGTCTCCTGGGGATGAAACAGTTCCTGGAGCTGCTATTCTCCTGGCTCAGTCTGGAGTTTCTCTTTAAGAAAGTCCGGGAGTTGGAATTCTCCTTTATAGACCCTTCTCGTGTTTTCCAGGATCTTGGGATCGGGTTTTCCGTAGTTCGGTGGGTTGGCATATAGGTCTTAGCCAAGTTTGGAAAGCATGGGTGCAATCACAGCCATGTCTTGCAGGACGTCTGGAGGGATCTTCCCGACCCATTTGGACAGCGCTCCTACATTGACTGGCTTGATGACTTGGTCTGTCGATCTTTCCACTTTGGACAGCGACACTCCCCCGGCCTTCCCAATCAGCTCTTCATGGTGCAATACTGAATGAATGGTTCCATGGAATATGAAGGAACTTTAAGAGTGTTCTCATCCACCGCTCAGGATGTAAGACGAGTTGTTCATAGTGAACTAGCATGCATTTTTTATAACCAACCTCTGTACACGGATTGTACATGGTCTCTATGGCATGGTTCCACTTGGTCAAACAGTCCCGATAGCTGTTCAGGTCGAACCCTGCGATAGTAACTTTTCGAGATATCATTGAGTGCACTGATGCCCGGCCATCTCGAAACACAGGAGAAATTTGGCATTGGGGAATAATCTGGCAAGGTAAATTAAGGATTTCAGGGCAAAAGGATCTTTGTTACATAAATAAGGGGCTGGCTCCCCATGCTTTACAATGATCTCCAGTAAGAAGGCCTGCATGGCAGAGTCCAGCACTTCGTCAGTGACACCGGCCTCGTCCAAGCAGATCTTCTTACTCGACCTCGACCACATCTGCTTCAGGGCCAGGATCCGGGGAATGACTCTGGTCTCCTCTCCGCAGCGAATGTCAGGGTGCGCATCCAGCATGGCTCTCATGAGGGTCGTTCCACTTCGAGGCACACCTCCGATGAATATCAAAGGCATATCTTTGTGGTAGGCCAAGGTTTTATTGGCTTTGATGTCCAGGGCAGTTCGCACGGTGGGCCCTGCGCTCTCCAACCTAGCCGGCTGGCTGCGTTCCTCGATTCGGTGGTGACATTCCATGGCGTGCTAGCCCAAGTAGAACACAGTCACAGAACTAATCACCAGACATGCCAAGAGTAGGTTCTGCTTCAGTTTCCCAATCATCTTGATGTGGTTTTCTGGTTATTAAACAGATATTTTCAGGAAACGTTCAGGCCATGGAGACTGTACTCTGGAATGATGCTCAACATCTGGGCTGCGCGAGGAGCCGCCGCGCCTCCCCGGCATCCTGGGCTCAGCCGCTCTAGGTGAGGGCAGTGCAGCCCTATTGCACCGCCCGGCGCTTGCGACTGCCAGCGCCACCGCTACCCGCGCCCGCGGCCGCCTCAGCAGCGACCAGCTGCATTCTTTTACAAGAGTAACTGTTCAATGGTAAAAAAGGAAATAATAGTACTTTGGGAGGATTACTGACTTCTGGCCCTGAACTGATACTAATTCCAGGAATTACAAAACATCCGTGGTCCACCAGTCAGAGTAGGGGTATATTGTTGTTGTTGTTGATGATGAGTCAGTTCTGATTCACAGTGACCTTATATAAGGTTTCTGAAGAGAACTGCCAGCCTTATGATTCACAGTCTAGTACTTATATTAGCACTTCTGGGACTGAGACTAGCCCTGAGTTTTACCAGATCC
>NW_006411105.1:0-1721 GCF_000296735.1 Chrysochloris asiatica
ATGGTTCAACATTAAAAAACAATCAATGTAATTCACCATATAAACAAGAAAAAAAATTGCATGATGATATCGATTGATGCAGAAAAGACATTTGACAAAATCCAACATCCATTCCTGATGAAAACATGCAACAAAGTCGGAATTGAAGGGAAATTCCTCAACATAACTAAGAGCATATATACAAAACCAACAGCCCACATTACTATCAATGGAGAGAAAATTGCAGCCTTACATCTGCAAACTGGAACCAGACAAGGATGCCCTTTTTCATCATTCCTATTCAATATTGTGCTCGAAGTCTTAGCCAGAGCTATATGGTAAGATAGGGAAATCATGGGCATCCAATTTGGCAAAGCAAAAGTAAAACTCTCTCTATTTGAAGGATTGGTGACAAAGGGTATCCTTTTCTGGTTCCTGGTTTGTAGAGGGAAGGCTTTCATTTTCTCAGATGATATGATCCTATATATAGGAAACCCCAAAGGCTCAGTAAAAAAACTACTAGACCTCATTGTAGAATTTAGTAAAGTGTCAGGGTATAAGATCTACATCCAAAAATCAGTTGGATTCCTCTATACCAATAATGACAATGCTGAAAAGGACATTAGGATAACAATACCATTTATAATAGCCACCCAAAGGATGAAACATCTAGGAATAAATGTAACCAGAGAAACAAAGGACCTATACAGAGAAAACTATAGAATACTACCACAAGAAACCAAAAGAGACCTATAAAAAATGGAAGAATATACCATGCACCTGGATAGGAAGACTTAACATTGTGAAAATGTCAATACTGCCCAAAGCAATTTACACATATAATGCAATCCCAACCCAGATTCCAACGAGGTTCTTCAAAGAGATGGATAAAACAATGACAAACTTTATATGGAAAGGAAAGAGACCCAGGATAAACAAAGCACTGTTTAAGAAGAAGAACAGGGTGGGAAGGGGAAATAAAAATAAGGCGGATGGGAGAATAGCTAGGCAGGTTTACATGGGCTAAATGCGACAGATGTAAATAACGATCGGAGCACAAATATGGAACAACAAGGCTTGTGGATACAAAGATTGAGGCATGATTTAAATGGGTAAAAGTGGGGAAATGATGTTAAGACGCTTGGCTGTTTGTTGAATCTTGGTTTCTTTTGCCTAGCTTGGTAAAATAGACACTTGACGGGGGGGAGAGAGGAATAGCTAGAAGCAATCACCAGAGAAAACTTCTAAGTCCATCTTCAGCCTATAACTATTTGGAATAACTAAAATGGGGCTTAGAACTTGCCCAGTGAAGGAAGTTCCCTGCAGAGCCTTTTCACTGCCAAGACCAGAGGTGGAATCCTGATCCTCATCCAGAATCTTCTGAGGTGGGACATTCCCACATAAAAGGACAAGCAGAAGACCAGTCTGGAGCAGCTAGAAGAGCAGAATATATTTCTTGAAAGAAAGACCAGCAGGAAAATAATAATAATAATAACAATAATAGCAGTCCAATTGAATACTACAAGAACAAGCAAGTTGTTCCCCAGGGAGCCATCAAGGCAAGTGGTCATGTCCCCTCAAGGCAAACCCCCTTCAAAACTGAAATTCAAATAGTGTATTCACTAGCAGGCATATGGTCCTGCTGCTGACCACATTGGTCACTGATAAGGGGAAGAGGAGGTAAAATAGCAATGACGTTGTGAACTAAGTCTGTCCACATTCAATAAACTGCTGTTAACCTG
>NW_006411105.1:2739-3872 GCF_000296735.1 Chrysochloris asiatica
CTTGATGTCTTTTCAAATGCAAATAGTATCAACTCTGAAGTTCTGGGTGGAGCTCAAGATTCCACTTTAAATTTTTACAAAGGCTTAAGCCAAGAAGCCTATTTTTTTTGGGTTTTTTTTTTGACAATTTCTAACTCCCCTTTTAGAAAATCCAATCAAGTATAGGTTGAAGATCGGCTTACAAACTTTCCATAATCATAATTCCCAATATTCCTATCACACATGTATGTCTATTTTATAATAATAAGCAGGAGAAGCCAACATCCAAAAGGCAGTCAAACACATTAACCTCTTAAAACACTCAAGTTCAATCTTTTCCTCTATGTTGGACTAACCTCATTCATATGCATATGGCCTTGGGCCCTGGCCATAGATAGATCAGCTATCTTTTATATCCAGCATGAAATCAACTCTAGGCAACTCCAGAAGCTACTCTTGTTTCAGCTGAAACATTTTATCCCATTCCCTTTTATTCTTTCTCACACAAAATCTCATAATTTATTAGGTCTGGAGCCATTGCAATGAATCCTGCTCACAGCACCAAATGCTTAAACAAAGTAGGGACCTCGTCTGGCTTCCTCTGAATCTGGACTAGTTTTCAGACTCAGGCATGATACAACATCTAATAGCTGTCTAAATTCCAACTACTTATATGAGAAAAGTGAGGACTAACACAGCTCTATTTTTCCACTTTCTAAACCACTCTCTAACCAGTCAGTAAAAGGATCACTAATTCCAGCATTTTCAGCCAATTCATTAGCTAGGGTGCTTAAGTTTTGCAGGTCTTTGTGATAGTTTCATCAGGAGCTATGCTGTTAGAGGTAAAGGTGTCACACTCAGCTCCCAATATTACACATACACCTCCCTTTTCGGCTAGCATTGTGACTGGTGCCATTCTGTTTTCCCAAGCCATCTGGCTAGTGGCATCTAACTGACTAGCTACCCCTTGTAGGACATCTCTGGTGTAGTTTATGAATCTCTATTGGTTAATTAATCCAGTTTACTTTTTTTAGATCATCAGAAAAGTATACTCTCAAACCCTGCAGCTATCCAACTCTTAGATTTAAGCTCGTTAGTAACTCCTCTAGGGACTTCAATGGAGTTTATATAAATATATGGATCAAGAGATCTAG
>NW_006411105.1:4907-12013 GCF_000296735.1 Chrysochloris asiatica
AGGTCCAGATGGCCATCTCAAAGGTCAACTGCACCTCCAAGTCTGAAGTCTGTCCTCTTTCCAAGTCTTGATCAGTGCCAAGTCTCCCAACTGGAAATGATGAATGGTCAATTTGAAGGGAGGAGTTTGGACCAAGAGTCCTTTTAACCTGAGGGTTAGCAAAGCAGAAAGGACCAGCACGTGGTTTCTCAGGAATTGATCTCTAGTTTCCATCGTGGGTCGTCTGCATCCTTCCCAGGTAGGGGAGTCTATTTACAGTGGCATTCCACCCCTTTATCTGTGAATGTCAGCTGACTCTTTGGCTTCAAATATTCTGAGAGGATTAACATGATGACATTCAGGGATAACACATTCTCATAACAGTATTTACTACACTCTGTCCATTTCCTCAAACTAAAAGCAACATTACTGGTACTATCAGCTTTATGCATGAATACAGTACTTCACTTAAAAGCTTCTCAAACAGGAGTGTCAATTAAAAATACTTTAACATTATAACCTTATAAAATGAACTGAAACTTTATCAATACTGGCGGCTACAACACAATATCCTTTTTCTCCTCTTAACAAGATGAAATGCATACATACGGGATGGCCCAAATTTTAACAAAAAATGTTTTCAATTCAGAAGCAGTATTGGTACACCAAATATCTTTTAAGACAGTGTTATTAGAAGATCTGAAACATCAATACAATTTTAAAAAAGATAAAACACACACAAAGTCTTGAGCAATAGACAATTTTAAAAATTAATATCACATCAACCAAACAAATCCTTAACTACCTTTTAAATGTATTAATTTATACCATTTTACTGCAGAAAGAATATTAAAACAGAACAAAACAACTTTTCAATACCCAGCTCACATTTAAGTTTCAACTTGCATATACAAACTATTTGTTAGTGTTCACAGTTCAGTACCACCACTCATCTATCAGTTTGTCATACTCGGTGGCTTGCAAGTTGCTGTGATATTGAAAGCGATACCACTAGTATTTAAAAAATCAGCAAGGTCACTGATGGTGGACAGGTTTCTGCAGAGCTCACAGACTAAAACAGACTAGGACGAAGAGGCAGGCTACTTCTGAAGGGTAAGTCAACAGAAACCTTATGAATTGCAGTGGAACACTGACATATACAGTGCCAGAAGATGAGCCCCTCAGGTTGGAAGGCACTCAAGATGTGACTGGGGAAGAGCTGCCTCCTTAAAGTAGAGTTGATCATCATGCTGTGAATGGAGTGAAGCTTTCAGAATCTTCATTTGCTGATGGGGTACAATTCAAAATAAGGAGAAACAGCTATAAACATCCATTAATAATTGGAACATGGAATGTAAAAAGTATGAATCTAGGAAAATTAGAAGTTATCAAAAATTAAATGGAAAGCATAAACATTGGTATCTTTGGTACTAGTGAACTGAAATGGACTGGCATTGGCCATTTTGAATCAAACAATCATATGGTTTACTATGCCAGAAATGACAAATTGAAGAAGAAAGGCATTGAATTCATGGTCAAAAAGAAAATTTCAAGATCTGTCTTTCAGGTACAATGCTAATGATAGGACAATATCCATATGCCTACAAGGAAGACCCGTTAATACCACTATTAATTCACACTTATGCACTGACCACTAAAGTGGTGATGAAACTGAAGAATTTTACCAACTTCTTCAGTCTGAAATTGATCAAACTTGCAATCAAGATGCATTGATAATTACTGGTGATTGGAATGTGAAAGTTGTAAACAAAGCTGAAGGATCAGTAGTTGGAAAATATGATTATGGAGAGTGCATGATAGAATTTTGCAAGACCAACAATTTATTCATTATAAATGCCTTTTAAAAAATAAAACAGAAGGCAACTTACTATACTGGTGTGGCACTATATGATAAGCACTGGACTGCTAACCACAAGGTCTGTAGTTCAAACTCACCAGCTGCTCCTTGGAAACTATATACAGGGTTCCTATGTGTTGGAAACAACTCCACAGCACTTAACAACAACAATACACTTCATCAGATGGGATACACAGGGATCAATTAACTACAACTGTGGAGACGCTCAATATCATAGGCTTAAATAAGACCAGGGGAAGACTGCAGTACAAACCATCAGTTGTTCCTATGCAAGTCCAGGCTGAAGTTGAAGAAAATTAAAGTAAGTCCAGGAGAGCCAAAATATGATCTTAAATATATCTCACCTGAATTTAGAGATTATCTCAGTAACAGATTTGAAGCATTAGACACCAGTAGCCAAAGACCAACAGAGTTATGGAATGATATCCAGAACACCAAGCAGGAAGAAAGCAAAAGGTCATTAAAAAGATAGGAAAGGAAGAAAAGACAAAAACATATGTTAGAGGAGACTTTGAAACTTTTTTTTTGCATAGAGAAGCTAAAACAAATGTAAGAAATGAGAAAGTCATAGAGCTTAGCAAAAAATTCCAAAGGGCAATTCTAGAAGACAAAGTCAAATATTATAATGAAATGTGCAAAGACCTGGAGTTAGGAAACCAAAAAGGAAGAACATGCTCAGCATTTCTCAAGCTGAAAGAACTGAAGAAAAACATTCAAGACTTGACTTGAAATATTGAAGGATTTCATGGGCAAAATATTGAATGATGCAGAAAGCATGAAAAGAAGATAGAAGAAATACACAGTCACAACAGAAAAAGAAATGAGCTATGTTCAACAATTTCAAGAAGTAGTCTGTCATTAAGAACCAATGGCACAAAAGGAAGAAGTCGAAGCAGCACTGCCTGCATTGAGGAAAAAACAAACCTCCAGGAATTAATGGAATACAAATTGAAATCTTTCAACAAACTGATGCAGCACTGGAGGCACACACTCATATCTGCAAATAAATTTGGAAGATAGCTACCTGGACAACTGATTGGAAGAGAGCCATATCTGTGAAGATTCCAAAGAAAGGTGACTTAACAGAATGAGGGAATCAAGGAACAAAATCATTACTGTCACATGCAATTAAAATTTTGCAGAAGATTATATAATAATGATTTCAGCGGTACATCGACTGGGAGCTTCCAAAATTCAAGTCAGATTCCAAAGAGGACACAGAATATGGGACATAATTCTAACATCAAAAATATCTTGGCTAAAAGCAGAGAATTCCAGGAAGATGTTTACTTGTGCTTTATTGACTACGTAAAGGCTTTCATCTGTGTCGATCATGATAAACTATAAATAACAAGATGAAAATTAGGTATTCCAGAACACTTAATTGTGCTCAAGAAGAAACTGCATATAGACCAAGAGGCAATTGTTCAAACAGAACAAGGGGATACTGAATGATATAAATCACAAAAGATGTGCACCAAGGTTGGCAAACTTCCAGCTGTATACTGAGCAAATAATCTGAGAAGTGGGATTATATGAAGAACATTGTATAAGGATTGGAGGAAGACTCATCACAAACCTTGGATATACAGGTGATACAACCTTGCTTGCTGAAAGTGAAAATGACTTAAAATATTTATGAAAGAAGATCAAAGACCACAACTTTTGATATGGTGGTGTGCCGTCAAGTCAGTTCCAACTCATAGCAACCCTGTATAGGGTTTCCAAGGCTGTAAATCTTTAAGGGAGCAGAAAGCCTCATTTTTCTCCTGTGGAGTGTTTCTGATAGATTTGAACTGCTGACCTTGGGGATAGTAGCCAACAAATAATCATGATGCTCCCAGCGATCCTTACAGCTTTCAGTATGGATTTCACCTAATGTAAAGAAAGCAAAAATCCTTACCACTAGACCAATAAATAACATCTGGATAAATGCAGAAAAGTTTGAAGTTGCCAAAAACTTCATTTTACTTGGGTTCACAATTAATATTCATGGAAGCAATTGTCAAGAAATCAAATTACATAGTGTATTAGGCAAATCTGTTATGCAAGACCTCTTTTAAATGTTCAAGAGCAAAGATGTAAATTTGAGGACACAAACCATTGTGTTTTCAATTGCTTCACATGCATGTCAAAGTTAGACTATGAATAAAGAAGACTAGAGAAGAATGAATCCATTTGAACTGTGGTGTTGATGAAGAATATTGATAGTACCATGACTGCCAGAAGAACAAACAAATCTGCTTTGAATGGAGTGCATACAGAATGCTCCTTAGAAGTCAAGTTGGCATTGACTTTATCTTTCAGACTCCAGTCATGTTATCAGAAGGGAAAAGTCCCTGGAGGAGGACATCATGCTTGGTAAAGTGGAGGATCAGAGAAAAACAGGAAGGTCCCCAACATGATAGATTGACACAATGGGTTCATCAATGCTCAAGAGTAGCAACAATTGTGAGGATGGTGCAGAAGTGGGCAGTGTTTCCTTCTGTTATGCAAAAGGTTACCCTGAGCTGAAAACAACTTGATGGCATCTAACAACAATTGCTGAATAATTCTGTAAATCATTTTCTCCTAGGGATCAAAGTGTTATCCATAGCTCAAACATTTTAGTATAAGGAGCTTTCAAATTATAGATGCTAAGGAGAGTTGAAATGAAGATGGGGTGTGGAGGAGGAGGAATAACTGCAGGGGTTGAGGACAACTAATACTGGTATGTCTGGTTTAGAAAAATAGAGTTGTGGATAGAAATTATTTTTGAATAATGTATTATACTGGATAATATGTTGTATACTGCATCCTAAGATTTTTGAGTTGGTATCTATCTTTCTAGTGAATCAGGGTAGAATGAAGTTGGTGAATTTTTCATTAGTTACCTGGGTGCTTCTCAATATATTGATTTAGAACCTTAATTAAATCTGCTGCATTCTGCAGGGTCACCAGGGATAATATCATTTTGGTTAATTGGGGACATTGGTGGTCTTTTGCAACATAACTATCGACTCTCTTTCCTCAAACAAATGAATTTATAATATCTCAGTTTAACCATTTATGAAATAGTAATACCTTTAGCTAAATTGTGCAAATCCAATTCACTGTTGGCAGAATACACATAGAACTTCTGACAGATTCACTTAAAAAATGAATAACATTTTACTGATTCGATTGCAATTTAGCAGATACACACTTAACACTTCAATTATATTAATCAAAATGAGGGCTTTCACATGACAGTTTCAAGCCAACAGTCTCGGCAGTTGAACCTATTTCACCCTCTTTATTAGAGTGTAGAATCTGATAACTGCATAGTTGTAAAATAAAACTAAAAAACTCTGTTTCAGAAGCTTTTTTTTCCCTAGGCCAAACAAAGGGGTATCTCCATGTAAGACAGCCTCTGCCAGGCTTTTTTCATTCTTGCCTGTGATAAACTGTTTTGTATTATTTCTGTGTGTGTACTGTTATCTTGTTGGCTAACTTAGAAATTTCTTGAAGGCAGTGACTGTGACATAATTCTGGCTCTCTTAAGTCAAACCTGGAAGATTTTTTGGACTCCTCATTGCTCTTTGATTCCTCTACTCAGTCCATCACAGTCTGCTCCTGGTATCTCCCACATCTTTTCATTCTTTGTTTAAATTTCTTATTTAACTACTTCCCTTTCTAGGGAACACTGATGAGGCAGTGGTTAAAGTGCTTGGGATGCTAACTAAAAGGTTGATGGCTTGAACCATCAGCTGCTCTGCAGTAGAAAGATATGGCAGTCTGCTTCAGGAAAGATCTAGTCTCAGAAACCCTATGGGGCAATTCTACTCTGTCCTCTGGAATCTCTATGAGTCCAGATTGACTCAAAGACATTGGATTTGATGGGACTACCCCTCCTGCCTCTTTTCCTTCTCCTTTTAAATCAACAGATTTAGTGAAGAACTTCATTTGTTTCCAAGAAAGTTGCACAGCTTACTAACTGGTTTCATACTTCTGATGATGTCTCTTTAAGTCCATCTACAGATACTTCGAGAACTGACTTAAAATATATCTATGGATCTCAATCACTTTGAAGCTCCATATTTATTTGTTTTATTTAATGATTTCATCAAGTTAATGCTTCATTAAATCGAATGCTTGTTCAACAATTTTTTTTTCCTTTAAAAAAGTAAGCACAGGTAAAGTGGTATCATGTGAACCTGCAGACATAACACCAAACCCCCAAATCTGAGAAGTTAGCTTCTCAGCCACCTCAACTCCACTTCTGCACCTGAATCCATTGTTGTGGGATCATGGGAAGAAATACTGGCAAATACGTTGTTAAGTGTACATCTGCTATTCCACCGAGGATTGAGGATGTCCTACAGAAAGCATCAGTCATTAGCTTCAAGCTTCCAGAGCTCAGAGTCTGTGCACATGTGTACATGCACATATATGTTCTCTTCAGAACAGAAAGCAGAAAGGAAAGAGACACAGAGGCTAAATTCTGGACCAGATCCCACACTATGTCTTCGCTTTCCTAGGCCACTAAGTTTTCTTCTAATGGGTGAGCAGTAGGTAAATCCCTGGCCTGCAAGAAGCTACTGCTATTTCTGCCTGATTGGTTTTTTGTTTTTGTTTTAAGTATATATAGTTCAATGATTTTTTTTTCTTTCTTTTTAATTTAAGGTTTTTATTGTGGATTGAGTGAAAGTTTACAGGGTACATCATCAGTTTCACATTCAACCATTCATATAACTTGTTTCATTACATTGATTATAATCCCCTCCAAATACCATCCGTTAAAAGTATTTCTGTTTATCCACTTTAGCTTTTTAAAAAACACACAAACAAAAAAAACCCACTCAGGCATATATAATAATTTACATCTCCAAAGGTCACATTCTGCATGTCTGCTCCTGGCCACCAGATCTTAGTACTTCTCTTCTTAGTTGATGAATCTAGAGTCCTCAGCCACTCCCTCTCTCCATGCCCCCATCTCTGCCTCCATCTCTGGCGCTGCTGTTTCTATGGAGAAGGTCCAGCATTCTCTTTTTGTGTTCCTCTCTTGATGGTCCTAAGGTCCTCTGTTTCTGGACTGCAAGACTAACCACTCCCCTTTTTTTGTTACAAAACTTCTAACTTTACAACTGTGACAGTCGCGATTAGTCATGATAATAGTTATTCACTATTGAATCTTACGATTCTTATCCCCATCTCCTTTCACCAGACCCATCTAGACAAGATGATAGCTATTCAGTGGAGACTCTTTCTTTCCCTTAACTCTCTTAAA
>NW_006411106.1:0-780 GCF_000296735.1 Chrysochloris asiatica
GAATGCATGCACTCTTCTATGGTATTCCTTATTCATTGCCCAGCTTTCACATGCAGAAGAAGTGATTGAAAATATCATGACTTGGGTCAGGAGCACTTTAGTCTTCTAACTAATATCTTTGCTCTTGAACATTTTAAAGAGGTCTTTTGCAGCAGATTTGCCTAATACACTATGTCCTTTACTTTTGTGAATGCTGCTTCCATAAGTGTTGATTGTTGATCCAAAAAGTTGAAGTCTTTAACAACTTTAATCTTTTCTCCATATTCATGATAATTTATAGGTATAGTTGCTAGTATTTTAGTTTTCTTTCCATTGAATTGCAAACCGTATTGAAGGATGTGTGTAGTCT
The DNA here is from genome assembly GCF_000296735.1 of Chrysochloris asiatica. Taxonomy (NCBI): domain Eukaryota; kingdom Metazoa; phylum Chordata; class Mammalia; order Afrosoricida; family Chrysochloridae; genus Chrysochloris; species Chrysochloris asiatica. The sequence goes on from NW_006411106.1 coordinate 350, forward strand.
TTGATCATCATTATATGTATGTTAAGTCATCTTCACATGTAGCAAGTTTTTGTTAACTGCTTATTGCCAATCCATACCAAAGGCTGTCTTAGATCTTTATCAGTAAGTATTTTAAGTCATCTTTACTTCCAGAAAGGCCACATCATCTGTACATCACAGTTTGTTAATGAGTCTTCTTCCAATCCTGTTTTCATGTTCTCCTTCATATAATCCAGCTTCTCGTTTTATTTGTTCAGTTTGAATAAGTATGTAAAAGGATATAACGGGACACATACCTTTCCTGATTTTCAAATACTTAGTGTCTTTTTGTTCTGTTGAAACAGCTACCTCTTGTTCTATGTACAGATCCCTTAAGAACACAGTTAAGTGTTCTGTAATACCTGTTGTTTGCAATGTTATCCACTGTTAGTTGTGATTCACACAGTCAAACA
>NW_006411106.1:880-2244 GCF_000296735.1 Chrysochloris asiatica
AATTTGAATGCATGCACTCTTCTATGGTATTCCTTATTCATTGCCCAGCTTTCACATGCAGAAGAAGTGATTGAAAATATCATGACTTGGGTCAGGAGCTCTTTAGTCCTCAAACTAATATATTTGCTCTTGAACATTTTAAAGAGGTCTTTTGCAGCAGATTTGCCTAATACACTATGTCCTTTACTTTTGTGAATGCTGCTTCCATGAGTGTTGATTGTTGATCCAAAAAAGTTGAAGTCTTAAACAACTTTAATCTTTTCTCCATATTCATGATAATTTATAGGTACAGTTACTAGTATTTTAGTTTTCTTTGCATTGAATGGCAAACCATATGAAGGATGTGTGTAGTCTTTGATCATCATTATATGTATGTTAAGTCAACTTCACATGTAGCAAGTTTTTGTTTTATTGCCAATCCATACCAAAGGCTGTCTTAGATCTTTATCAGTAAGTATTTTAAGTCATCTTTGCTTCCAGAAAGGCCACATCATCTGTACATCACAGTTTGTTAATGAGTCTTCTTTCAATCCTGTTTTCATGTTCTCCTTCATATATTCCAGCTTCTCGTTTTATTTGTTCAGTTTGAATAAGTATGTGAAAGGATATAACCCGGGCACATACCTTTCCTGATTTTCAACTACTTAGTGTCTTCATGCTCTGTTGAAACAGCTGCCTCTTGTTCTATGTACAGATCCCTTATGAGCACAGTAAAGTGTTCTGTAATATCTGTTGTTTGCAATGTTACCCATTGTTAGTTGTGATTCACACAGTCAAATACCTTTAATAAAGCATAAGTAAACATATTTCTGACATTTTATACTTTTAGCCAAGATACATGTTATTTCAGCAATGATATTCCTCATTCTTATTGCACTTCTGAATCTGACTTGAACTTCTGGAAACTCCCTATACAGCTGTAACTGTTTTGGAATTATTGTTTGAAAAACTTGCTTACATGTGATATTAATTATATTGTTCAAGATTTCCATTTCCTGTTGGGTAATCTTTCTCTGAAATTGACTCTAATATGAATCTTTCCCAGTTGGTTGGCCAGATACTTGTTTTACAAATCTCTTGGCATACACAAGTGAGTGCCCCAAGCACTGCGTCAGTTTGTTGAAATATTTGAGTTGGTATTTGATCAATTCCTGAAGACTTGTTTGTCACCAATACTTTAAATGCAGCTTGACTTTCTTCTTCTAGTATCATCAGTTCTGGATCATATGCTGCCTCTTGAAATGGTTGAGCATTGACAATTTCTTTTTGCACAGTGACTCTGTATATTCCTTTCATTTTACTTTGATACTTCCTGGATCTTTGAATCCTTCAATATTGCAATTTGAGATTTGAAATTTACCTTC
>NW_006411106.1:2369-3412 GCF_000296735.1 Chrysochloris asiatica
CAGAACAGCTGGTAGTTTTGAACTGCTGACCTTGCTGTTCACAGCCTGATTCATAACCAATAGTGGCTCTTAATGACCCCATGTACAGCAGACCAAAATATTGCTCTGTGGCAACCTCACAAACTGTGCCAATCTATCTCATTAGATGGTCTTCCTCTTTGTCACTGACCTTCCACTTTACCAGACATAATGTCCTTCTCCAGCATCCCTTCTGAAAAAATGTCTGAAGTATGAAAAATTAAGTCTGGACATCCTAGTTTTTAAGGAGCATTCTTGCTATCATTCTTCTGACCCACACTTGTTTGTTCTTCTGGCAGTTTGTGGTACTTTTAATATTCTCCTCCATACACTATATTACCCTCTAAACTCAAGAGCAAACATCAGAGTCTCTTTTGACTTCCATTTTGTTCTTGTCTTTCCCTTCTGTCTTTTTAGTGACTTTTGGCTTTCTTCATGTATGATGTATTTGTTGTCATCCCACGACTCTTCTGGTATGTAGTCATTAGTGCCTAATGCAGCACATCTGTTCTTGAGATGGTCCCTAAATTCAAGAGGGAAATATCAATGGTCATATTTTAGCTCTCATGATCTTGTTTTAATTTTCTTCCACTTCAGCCTGTACTTGCATATGAGCAATTGATGGTCTGTTCTACAGTGGGCCCTTGGCCTTGTTTTGGCTAATGATATTAAACTTCTCCATTGCCTCTTCCTACAAATGTAAATTTAATTCCTGCATACTGCATCTGGTGAGGGTACATGTACAGCCACCTTTTATGTTGTTTATAACAAAAATATTTCAATGAACAAGTCATTGGTTGTAAAGATCTATTTATTATGTGATTTCCAGTTTTGTTCTATCACCAAGGCCATAGTTTCCCCTGGCTAATCCTTCCTCTTTATTTACAACTTTCACATTCCACTCAATGCATCTTGGTTACACATATGATCAACTTCATACTGTAGAAGTTGGTTGTTGTTATTGGTAAATGTCATCAAGTCAGTGTGAACTCACAGCAACCCATTATAGCGTTTCTGAGGCTGTA
>NW_006411106.1:4887-7000 GCF_000296735.1 Chrysochloris asiatica
TTGTACATTAAGATCAATATTGAAATATTCCTTTTGATGATGAATGTGATGCCATTCTTCTATTGGTCCTTTTCATCATAGTAAACTACATGAATGTCTAATTCAAAATGTCCAGTGCCAGTCATTTCAATTCACTAATGCTTAGGACATTGATCTTTATGCCTTCTAATTTCATTTTTAACAACTTCAACTTCTCTTAGATTCATACTTTGTATATTCCACATTCTGATTATTATTTTATTTCATGTCATTCATTGCCATCCACACAATATTACATCACTTATCCCACTTTTTCCTTATGTATTTTGTGCTCATTTCTCCTGCATTTCTAATCTTTCTGAATATTGTCTTTTGGTAATACCTGCCATTTTTATCTGAAATGGCACTGTAGGATAAGCACTAGACTGCAAAGTTGGTTTAAACCACACGATCAGTTGTTCAAATCCATCAACGACTCTTTAGAAACACTATACAGAGTTGCTATGAGTTGCAACTGACTCAACTACACTTAAAAAACAACACTGTTTGGATGAAAATTGAACCATGATGATGAATTCATTATCAGACCTGAAAGGTGAATATTGTCTTGGAGTTCCGCCAGTCATTGTCCAACCAGAAAGTGTGGTCTTTTTAAATGATTTTCAATGCTGTTACATAGTAGTCTCTCATGGTAGCCACTGTCTTCTAATATAATCCATTTCTATCAGTAATGATACCCAGGAACCATATTGTTCTTCTGCTCTCAGGATTGTGGCCACTGATGTTCATGTGGCCCATTAGATAATTGGATGAATTGTTTCCGAGTGTCTTACTCTTTATAACTCTGGACAGAGAGAGACCGACAGTCATATCATAGATGGCCACTCATGAGATTTTCAGACCCCAGTTACTACTCAGCAAAGTAATATGTAGCACATTGTCTTTGTGGAATGTTAAATCTTGATGTCCCCTAAGATTGTGGTCCTTAAACCTCAGATCCAGTGACTCATCCCTTCAAGGCATTGAATGATATCTAAGAAGTTTTCAAAACTTTTTACTTAGTTTACTGCATCACATTCATGGATATATTTGCAGCAAATGAAAATAGCTATATACAAATATCCTCTGTCAAATTTAAATGTATGTTTGGGTGTATTCCCACTCTCCTTACCACACTTATTCAACGTTCAGATCTGTCTATGCATCTACTCATGTTGTTAAATGCTACTGATTCAGTTCTAACTTACAACAATGTTGTATAGGGTTTCCGAGAAGCATATTGTGGATTTAAACCTCCCACCTTTCAGTTAACAGTCCAGTGTTTATTCTACATTATTGCAGATTGTGTATATACTAGTATTTACTTCTGGTAACTTTGACTCAGGCATTCCTCCCAATGTCTTCCCTAGCATTCATCATTTTTTTGTTTTTAATTTTTCTAATTTCCCTCTTATTGTATATTGCTTTCCCTTCCTTCCTTTCCCAGCCCTGATAGCAATAAAATAATGTTTCATTTAGTGCAACATCTGGGGTCTGAAAAGCTCACGAGTGGTCATTAATGATATGACTGTTGGTCTTTTTCTGTCCAGAGTTGGGTCACCACTCATTGGAATGGGCACAAATATGGATCTTTTCCAATAAGTCAGCCAGATAGTTGTATTTGAGCCCTTAAATTTTTCCTATTTTTTCACTGATGGCCTTTATAATTCTGATATTCACATTTAGGCCTTTAATCCATGCAGAGTTGGTTTTTGTATATGGCATGAGATAAATGTCAAAAATGAAATTGAATACTTAAACATTGATAACTTAAGCATTAGTGAGCTGAAATGGACTGGTGTTGGCCATTTTGAATTTGGCAACCACATGGTTTACTATGACGGGAATGACAAATTGAAGAGGAATGGTGTTGCATTCATCGTCAAAAAACATATACAGATCAGTCATGAGGTACAATGTTGGCTATGATAGGATAATATCCATGTGCCTACAGATAAGACCAGTTAATACCTATCATTCAAATTTATGTACCAACTACTAAAGCCAGTGAGGATTAAATAGAAGAATTCTACCAACTTCTTCAATCTGAAATTGATCAAACATGCAATCAAGATGTATTGATCATTGCTGGTAA
>NW_006411106.1:8629-13904 GCF_000296735.1 Chrysochloris asiatica
AAGACTCATTAACAACCTGTGATATGCAGATGATACAAGTGAAGATGACTTAAAATATTTACTTATGAAATCAAAGAGCAGCCTTCAGTGTGTATTGCATCTCAATGTAAAGAAAACAAAAATCCTCACCACTGTACTAATAAACAACATTATCATCAATGGAGAAAATACTGAAGTTGTCAAGGACTTCATTCTTCTTGTATCAACTATCCACACTAATGGAAGCAGCAATCAAGGTATCAAATGACACATTGTATTTGGGACATAGTGTCAACTTGAGGACTAAGGTGCGCCTGCCTAAGTCAGGGTATTGCAATAACCGCATATGAATGAAAAATTTGAATATTGAATATGGAAAACCATAGGAGAATTGATGCATTTGAGTTACGGTGTTGGAAGAGAATATTGAAAGTACCATGGACTGCCAAAAGAACAAACAGATCTGTGTTGGAAGAAGTAAAACCAGAGTGTTCCTTGGAAGCCAGTATAACCAGATTTCATCTCTCATACTTCAGACATATTGTCAGGAGGGAACAGACCCTGGAGAAGAATACCATGATTGGTAAAGTGGAGCATCGCAGATAAAGAGGCAGACTCCCAGTGAGATGGATTGGCACAGTGGCAGTATCAATTCACTCAAACACAGCAATGATTGTGAGGTTGACCCAGGACTGGGCAGTGTTTTGCTCTGTTATGCATGGGGTCCCTATGAGTCAATACTGACTAATTGGCACGTAACAATAACTTCAAAAGCATCTGACAGTGTTCTACTGGTATTAATAAGGTTTTCAGTGAATAAATATTTGGAAGTTGTCCGTCTCTCCTTCGTTTTAGTCTGTTTTAATCTGGAAGTTTATCTGAAACCTGTTTACCATGGGTGACCCTGATGCTGTTTAAAATGCAGGTGGCATATCTCCCTGAATCACAGCAACACACAAGTCATCACAGTATGGCAAACTGACAGAAGAGTGACAGTTGGGTCCACAGATATACTACTCATGTGTTAGGAAATTACCAGAAAGGAATTTTCAACTTCATTCGCTCTTTTCATAGACCATAAATGTTCTTCTGATCATATTTTAATAATAAAGATATGAGCAATGGTCAGAAAATCATGGATCAGGTTTGGCAATACAGTGGTATTTGTAAAATAAGCAATTGAAACTACTTCTTTATGTTCTGGGGCAGCTTATTGCTAGGCCTGAAAGTACTGGAGTTTCTTGTAGTAGGTCTGTACTCAGGTACGTGTGCTGGAGATGGGTGATGTATTTGGCAGAATAATGCACAACCTGAGCACAACGTGAGTACAGGTTGATCTTGCAACAAGATGGGACTATCACGCATATGTACTCAGGTAGGTTGGTGTTAGTCCCATGTAAAACCTGGTGGTAGAACAATGCAGATACACCTGGAGGGTAAAGATGCATTTCCCTGACACTGTGTGGAACCTGTGTTGGACCTGTCTAGTTCAAGGAAGGGTCACAGGACCTCCCTGCACATGTGACTTTCTTGTCTACCCTGAGGAAAAAAAGATTAAAATGGCCTGAGCTCTGTGGCCAGACAGCCTTCTGATTGTGGGAAGAATGCATGTGGCATCAGTGTTCTAGCCTCACACACCTCAGGGCCCTCTCCAAACTAGTGTATGATGACCTGTGACCTCTTAACCTGGGGCCTGCTGCCCTGGCAAGAGCAGTATCTAAATTAGAAAAAGTGATTTCTTCCATCATTGTAGAAAGCAGTTTTCAGAACAAGGAAGAAACCCAGCAGGAGAGGGAAGATTTAGAAACTCTAGGTAAGGAGCTCTGGTAGCATAGTGGTTATGAATTGGGCTGCGCACCTTAAGGTCAGTGGTTTGAAACTACCAGCTGCTCCACGGGAGAAAGATGAGGCTTTCTACACCCGTAAAGATTTACACCCTCGGGAACCCTGTACATGGTCGCTATGGGTCGGAACCGACTCAACGGCACTTAATAACAACAACAGGGTAGTGAGGTAAGGCCTGCTGTTACAAACCAAAGTTCCATATCAACAGAAACCAGTATGAAGACTAAAGATTGAACTCATTGGACAGGAAAAAAAAAAACTGAAGTAACATTCAAAAGTATTGATATAGTGTGCTTTTGAAAATAATTTATGAGAAGTTGTATAATATGCAAACATATGTATTTTTTCACTTAAAATTATGGTAATTGAACTATTCTATTGGTCCACCACAGGGTGTCCACTTATTGTGGACACTTATGTGTCCATTACTGTGTACTAAACACTTTTCCAATCAGTTTATTTATTTTTCAACATTTTTTTTTAATGCGTTATTGTGAGTTATGTGATAATTTACATGGGAGAACATTAGCTTCACATTGATCCCATCTTATATTGTTTCTTTGCCATGGTTACAATCCCCTCTATGCATCATCCACCAGCCACAGGACATACCCTGCAAGTCTGCCCAACCCCAGGTACCACACAGTCCCTCTTCCTCTCCGGATCCAAAAGTCCCCAGTCCCTGCTTCTCTGAGTAGGGTTCCGTTCTTCTCCCTTTATGGTCCCAGGGACCTCTGCTCCTAAACTGCAAAGTTAATATCTCTCCTCCCTTCGCTACAAAATGTCTACCTTTACATTTCCAGCCCTTACAATCAACCTTGATAACAATTATTCACCACTGTATCCCAAGAGACCTACGCGCATCTCCTTTCCTAGACAAATTGGATACTACTCACTAGAGATTCTACATTGCTCCATGCCCTCTGGATCTAGGGTCCCTCTTAAAAGCTTGTAAGCTTTTCACTTCTTGCCTCTGTAGCCCCCTCATTCTGGGTAGCCACTGTCCAAGTTGCCCATCCCTGTCCTCTCGGTGTGTGGACGGGTGGGAATGATCCTCACTGTGAAGATTTGTTCCCTCTTTTGATCTACTGTTACCATGGGTGTAGGTCAAATTCATCAAATTGTATCAGCTTATTCTTTTTTCCCTCTTCTTTTTTCTTCTGGTTGAGTTTTCATCATCAAGCCATTGAAGCCAGGTCAAGTGGGCTTTATCTGCAAGTGTGGGTGTACTTATGCACGTGCCCCCTCTTCTTATCAGCTGGACGCTTCACTCTCCAATCTAGTCCTCTGTGGCTAAGTCACTGACTCTGAGCCCAAGAGTCCCCAGGTCTTGCCGCACAGCTGGCCAGCCATGTCTCCAGCATGGTTCACAGGAATCTATTGAACGTTGTAGGGCTTAGCTCACAGCTTCATTGCTGCTTTTCCCTCAATCCCCTTATCAGTGATGAACGTGGTCACCAATCAAAGTGTGCATTCCATTGGGTCTTAGCCTTAGAAGGTGTGCCCTGAAGGGACCTGACCACTTGCCTTGATGTCTCCTGGGTGAGCCACTTGTTTGTTCTTGTAGTAATCAGTCGATCTGCCTGTATTGTTTTGGATTTTTCCTGTAGGTCTTTCTTTCAAGAAGTATCTTCTGTTCTTCTGGCCACTCCAGGCTTGTCTGCTTGTCCTTTCAAGTAGAAATTTCCCATCTCTGAAGATTCTGGATGCTGTTCAGGATTCAACCTAAGTATGGTCTTGTGTAATGCAGAGGCTCTGGAGGAAGCCTCCTTCACTGGGCACATTGTAGCCCCATTTTAGGTAGTCCAATCAGTTATAGGCAGAAGATGGACTTACAAGTTTTCTATAGCCATATTTCTGGCTATTCCTTTCTCTCCCCCTCCAGTGTCTATTTTATAGTAGTATGCCAGGGAAACCAAGATTCAAAAGACAGCCAAGCGTCTTAACATTGTTTCCCCCCCTTTCCCCATTCTAACCATGTCTCAATCTCTGTATCCCAGAGCCTCATTGTTCCAAGGTTATGTATATATCATTATTTGCCTCTGTTCAACTTCAGCTTCACATTCATCCCATCTTATTGCAATGGTTACAATCCCCTCCACGCATCATCAAATAACCAAAGGATACACCCCACAGGCCCGCCTTCCAACCCCCAGTTGTCAGCAAACAGTCAGGCTCCCTCCTGGAGTCCCGTGTACCAAGTCACTCCATCTGTCCACGGATCATCTCTGTCTCCATGCCTGACCTCACTGACTCTCTGGGTAGGGTCACACCTTCCGTTCTTCTCGCTTGATGGTCCCAGGGACCTCTACTCCTGGGTTGCAAAATCAATCAAACTCCTCCTTTTGCCAAGAAAAAAAAAAAAAAAAAATCTACCTCTACATTTCTGACCCTCACATCAGTCCTGATGGCAGGTATTCACTGTTGTACCACAAGAGTCTTATCCCCATTTCCTTTTGTCAGCCTGGTCCCAACATATTGGAAATAATTCAGTGGAGGTTCTGCTTTCCCCTGCCCCATCTGGAACTAGGCTCCTTCATGAAAGTTTGTAAGCCAGTCAATTCTTGCCTTTATAGGTCCCCATCCCCATTTTGGGTCTGGACAATTTCCAGCCCCCCTCAAGGTATTCCAGTCAGTTATATAGAGGCTGAAGACAGACTTGCATGTTTTCTGTTGTGACATTTCTGGCTATACCTGTCCCCCACCTCAAGTGTCTATTTCACAATGGTAGGCAAGGGAAACCAAGATTGAAAAAGACAGCCAAGCATCCTAACATTATTTACCTCTTTTCTCCTTTCAAGCCATGACTCTATCCCTGTATCCGCCTTGTTCTTCTTTTTCCCTCCCCCTTCTTGTGTATTGTCAGTCCCCCCCGCCCCCCAGCACCTAGGCTTTCCTATATCTATATCTATTCCCTAACCTGTGCTCTTTCTTCCTCTCCCTCCCTCCCCTCCTCTCATCCCATACATCCTGGTGATCAGCAATCATATATATATATATATATATATATATATATATATATATATATATTATATATACATATATATATATATACTTTTTTCTTTCCCCTTTTGGGTGGATTCTTTTTCTTAATCCTTTACAATAATCGTCTTATGCAGTATTTCTCCTTTTGTGACTGACTATTTTCACTCAGCATAATGTCCTCTAGGTTCATTCATGTTATGTGATGGCTTGCAGCTTCCTTGTTTTTCTTCATGGTAGCATAGTATTCCATTCTGTGCATGTACCACAGTTTGTTTATCCATTCTTCAATTGATGGGCATTTTGGTTGTCTCCATTATTTGGCTATTGTAAATAGTGCTGCTATGAACATTTGTGTGCATATATCTACTTGTGCTATGGCTCTTATTTCTTGTGGGTAAATACCAAGTAGAGGAATTGCTGGGTCATATGTATTTCTATTTTCAACCTTCTGAAAAAGCATCATACT
>NW_006411107.1:0-11926 GCF_000296735.1 Chrysochloris asiatica
AGGAATTGCTGGATCATAAAGTATTTCTATTTCCAACCTTCTGAGGAAACGCCATATTGCTTTCCAGAGAGGTTGGACCATTTTGCAGTCCCACCAGGAATGCAGGAGTGTCCCAGTCTCTCCACATCCCTGCCAACATTTATTGTCCTTTACTTTTTTGATCTTTGCTGTTATTGTTGGTGTGAGATGATATCTCATTGTTGTTTTGATTTGCATCTCTCTAATGGCTACTGATCGCGAACATTTCTTCATAGGTTTATTGGCTGTTGGATCTCTTTCTTGGTGAAGTGTCTGTTCATGTCCTGTGCCCATTTTTTAATTGGGTTCTTTCAACAAATAATTTTTAAAGTAATCTTCATACGATTCCAACTGACAGAGAGTCCATATATGGTTTTCAAGGCCGTAATTCTTATGGCAGCAGAATGCCTCATTTTTCTCCCACAGAGTGGCTGTTTGGTTTGAACTGCCAACCTTTGGGTTAGCAGTCCAGTGCTTGTCCTACAGCACACTAGGACTCTAAATTTTATATCTAGACTAGGGAAATGCATAGAGACACAAAACATTATTGTTTTATGCTTAATACATTAAGAATAGTGTACTAATGGTTACCAGGGCCTGGGGAGAAGGGTGACTGGGGAGTGATTTTATTGCTTAATGGGCACTGAGTTTCTGTTTCAGGTGTTGGAAAGTTTTGGAAATAAATAGTGGTGATGGTTGCCAAAAAAAATCTTATTTCAGTGATTGTTGGATGGACAGTGGATCTGTGAATAAAGCCATTGATGCTGTTCTGCGCTTGTTTGGGCCAGTCTGGGCGGGCAGACGTGGCTGTTTGCAGTAATTGCTGAGTCTAATTAATACTTGTTCTCCTCCATGAGGGATGGGGTATCTGTGTAAACTAAGCTGAATACATTGCTGTCTCTCCCTCAAATTCTGGCCCATGCAGTGAGTTTTGAAAGAGGAGAGGAGGCAAAAGCTGTCTCCATCTCTTCATGAGCAGAGGAGCCAAGATTGTCTGAACACCCGCACCAGCTTGAATCCAGCCGTGTGGCTGGAACAGACAGAGAGGTTTGTCGGTGATGTTTTTCTTTAATGTGCTGCAGACAGAAAATGAGAGATGACTGATCAAGCACAAAAGCTGTGGGGATCTCACATGCCAGATCCGCCCCTCAGCCCTCCTCTGTGCTGGGGCTCGTGCACATGCCACGCAGGAAGCACCAGCCAGCACTCTTCCAGTATTGACTTTGAAATGTTAATTTTCAAACTCCATCCTTTCATCACTTCCTCTCATTTGACAAGGCTAACAGGGTGAGGAGGGGAGACAGCAGAGCTAGAGAGAACAAGAGACGCAAGGCTCACAGCTTCGGACTGGAAAGGTTTCCCCACCACTCTGTTTCCAGAACCTTCTTCTGATCAGTGTCTTGTGGGAAAGCACCTTTCCTCTCTGAGCACCTTCGAGACAGTCCTTCTGTTCTACTTCCTTCCTTTAAGTACCACTTGAGGAGAGGACATGCTGCAGGTAGCCTCAGGGCACTCACTGTTCATTATGGATCCTTACGTGAGTGTTGTAATAAGAAAACCAAACCCACTACATTGAAAATTTATCTTGTTGTTGTTGTTGTTGTTGTGAAAACACACAGCAAAACCCAAACAGCAGTTTCTACATGTACAGTTTAGTGACATTAATGACAATTTTTGAGTCATGCAACCGTTCTTACTCTCCTTTTCTAAGTTATCCCTCCCTCATGAACACAAACTCACTGTCCTCTAAGGCTCAAGACCCTACTACATTCACTGAGACTTACCGTGTGCCAGGAGCTGTGTTAAGCTCTTTAGGGATATCCTTGCTTTTACTCCTACCATCACTCTGCTACGTTGTCATTTTTATCTCAGGTTTACAGATGAAGATACTGAGGCTCAGAAAATTATAGGAAGTTGCCCTTAGTACCTCTGCTCCAAACCTGGATCCCACATTCGAGTCCAGAACACGGCTTTTCACCACCTCTTTCTTGTACCACCATTTGCACCTTCTCTCTGTCAGTGCACACGATGACCCCGTGGGGTGCTTTATTCCACAGGTGTCTTTGGTTGTGTGTCAGCAACATTGGCAGGGGTGTCTCAGAGCCTTGGCTCTTGATGTGAAAACTCAGATTTATTACATGACCCTGGTGCTGAAACAAGTGCTTTCCAGGAATTGCTTTATTTAACTCTCAAACACCATTATTCTCCCCATTGTACAGATGAGGGAGTGGCTAAGTGACTTGGTTAAAGTAACAAAGTCAGTGACAGAGCTTGGATGTAAACCCAGGCAGCTAAGGGCGGTCGACCCTTGTATCTATCTCCAGTTCCTCTGCTTCTCATCCTGGGAAGATGCTTCACAAGGGTGTGTACAGGGTGCTGATGATGCCCCAAAGGAGGGTCCCCCCTGCTTTGTGGTGGAGGGGAATATGAGAGGAGGAGGAGGAGAGTGGGATCACAGAGGACTCACAAAGGAGGATTCTCCTGGGCAGATTTGAGAGAAGGGCCAGCTAGGATGGCTAGGCAGTCAGACTCGCTCGGGCAAATGCCCAGAGGCATGAAAGAAACCAGCCTGTGTTACCTCATTTCAGATTCTTGTGTTTTTCCAGACCAGAACCTTCCCTCCTTTCATCTCTTCTCACAGCAGCCTCTGGCTTTGCCCTCATCTTAACAACCCCTCAGCGGCCCGCCTCTTCTCTTTCATATAATCCAGGTGGGGGCATCCCTCTGAAATGGGGGCACCACCAGGCCCCAGCTTGGTTCCCGACTGACTGGGGTGAGGGGCTAGGAGGATGGCTGTGAGCAGTCTCCCCCCTCCACCTGCACTAGCTCAGATGGAGTTGTTGATTTGGCAGCAAGTGATGTGGGCAGGATCTCTGAGCTTTGGACAGGACTTCAGCCAGACGCTAGAGGAGGCTACATTATTACTTCCTTCTTTAGTATTTAGAAGCCTGTTTGAATAGTCCCTTCTGGACAATGGAAGGAGAGTGAGGGCTTTGAGAATGGAAATTGGTTCAAGACCAGATGGGCCAGAATGTTGTGGGGTGTCAGCAGACCTTTGGAGCTTGTGTGGTACCAGTAGGATGGGAGATACCCAGAGACGGTGACAATCAGGGACAGAGGTAGCATCCCTCAGCAAGATGTCCTGCCCTACTTGGGAAGAGATCAGGGTTCTATTTTAACATTCTGAACTAAGCATAGAGTTAAAATAATGCCATTCTCCGTTTCTCCCACCTGAGTGGACAGTGCGCTGAGCCCATCCTCCCATGTAAGCTTCCTCCTGGTGCTAGGGCTCGGTGCCCTTTCTGGTTTTGCTCCACTGTCCTTGACAAAGACCCTGGGGAAATCTCAGGGCTCCTCTTGTGTTCTGACTGATAGCTTTGAGTCCTCACTGTTCAAAAAGTTAGGATTATTTCCTGTTCTGTGTGGATTGCCCGGGATGTGAACACTGACATTTATCAGCTGCTCTTCTCCTGGCTTCTGCAGCCCCAAGAGAGCTTTTGTGAAGCACACCCTGGCAGACGTGACATTTCTCTCCCCAAAGAGCATTTACACTGCCCGTCAGCTCTTCAGACATTCTGCTGGCAGCCGCTCCTCTGGTGCAGTTCTCTGAATGTGAAATCCACTCAACTCTCTGGAGGGGCGCCCAGAGGGGGGAACGCTGAAAGCACCAAGACCATAACTTGGTATTTAAATCGCGTCTCCATCACACGGGAACTGCCTGGTGTGGACATATACATAAAACCCTTTCACCTCAGTTTCCCTGCCTGCACATGAAGACAATAACCTCACTGGGTTATTGGTGACCCCATGTGACAGAGTGGAACTGCCCCATAGGATTTTTTTGGCTGTTGGACTTATGGAAGCAGAGTTCCAGTTCTTTCTGTCATAGAGCAGTTAGGTGGGTTTGAGCTGTCAACCTTTCTTTTAGCACTGAGCATTTAACTGTTGTGCCACCAGGGCTCCTTGTTGCAGGGATTAGATGAAATAACACTTGTATTGTGCCCAGCAATAAACAGTCAATGCCCACTAGCCTCCCTCTTTTCTTTAGAGTCAGATCTGAGATTGAATTGGAAAGGCCTTATCAGGAACTCAAATGATGGGGTCCAGATTCATTCATTCACTCTGTCTCTCTCCCACCCTCCTTTTCTCCCTCTCTCCTTTCCTCTTTCCCCAAATCTCTTCCACACTGGGCTGATTCTTAGGCACTTCCTACTTCATGTTCCAAGATGGCTATAGCAGCTCAATGCCTGGCATCCTCTTAGCTGCAAGTCCACCAGGAAAGAGCCTTGCGTCTGTTCTATAAGTCTTACAGTGTCATTTTGACTTTGATGGGATTCTGTATCCATATAGAACCAGTAACCTGGGCAGGGAAATAATGGCCTGGCCCTGGATCTAGGAGTGGACTCACCTCCACCTGACTAGGAGAGCAGAGTGGGAGAGAGGTAGCTGTCCAAACAAAAAATGGAGCCCTGGTGTGGCACTGTAGGATAAGCACTGGGCTGCTAACCATAGATTCAATAGTTCAAACCCACCAACCACTCTTGGGAAACCCTATATAGGGTCGCTATGAGTTAGAACTGACTTGTCGGCATTTTACAATTTTATGCACAGCCTCTCCATGTGCTTGATTTCAGATCTTCGAGGGCAGGGTTCCTCAAACTCAGAATCCTTTGACTTGTTTCTTTCAGCCATCATAGAGATAAAGGCACCCTTTTTTGTATGTGTTTTGTACTCTTGTCTTTTTTCTGCTTCGGGATGGCGGCATCAGCATATTTCTGCTGCCCACTCTAACTAGGGGGACAGGGTGTGTGTGAGAGAAAACCAACACTCCACTGGCTCTGACTTCAGTCCAAGTTCCCCACCAAGCACTTCCTGATACCTGAAGCAGTGAGTGGTGTCATTTTACAGACAGGTGAACTTTGAGATGAGGAGCGAGTCCCAGTTCGGGTTTCCCCCCATCTGCTTGCTTCCCTGGTGCACGGTCACAGAGAGAACATTGCCTGTCATGGACTGACCACCCCCCACCTTCACATAAAGCCCAGTTGCCTTGTGTGGCAGCTACCCCTCATGTTGGGCCCTCCACAGGCTCCTTCCACCCTCTACTCCACCCCCCAGCCACTGTTTTGCAGCTCTAGGACCCTCCCCTAGCTGGCATTGGAGAGGAGGCAGGACCACCTGGACCCCCTCTCCCTAGGGGACCTGACTGCCACCGCAGCTGCTCTGCTGGCATTCTTGAGTGTTAATTGGGCAGGATGCCCAGCCCCCGGCCCCACCAGAAATGAATTAAGCCAAGGAAAGAAATCTCATTGCCCACCACAAGGAAGGGAGACAGGATGTTGTCCTTATCAGGAAGTCCAGGAGGTCAGGCTAAACCTGTGGGCAGCAGGTGCCCCCTTGCTAGTGGCCCCCGGGTAAGATGGGAAGACCCCAGGTTTTGGGAAAGCTCCTGAGAAGAGGAACCTGGAGTCCTCGCACTAGGCTCCCGGTAGCTCAGGAAGGTGGAACCTCTCCAGAAGTGGGGAGGAGATGGGGAAGCGTGGTGATAAATTACTTTGTCTTCCTTCTCATCTTTGAAGACCACTACTGAATATACTCTGACCCAGGCTGGGTTAAAGTTTCTCCACATATAATTTCACTGCAGTCTCATGATAGCCCCAAGACATTTGTATGATTAATTCGCCTTTTCCATCAAAACTCAGAGTAGTCAGGCAACTTGCCCAAGGTCACACAGCAGGTGAGGGGAGGCATAGCCAAGGCTTGACTCCAGAGCCTGTCTCTGTCCACTCGGCCCTGTGCCTCCTACATTCTGCCTGGGAACAACAGATCCTCTGACCTGAAGGGAAGTCTTCCATTACCTAGTTGCTCCCAGTCCTATCTATTTTCCAATAAGTTAAAATCTGACCCAAGCTTGCTCTCTGAACTTTGGCTTCCACAGTGTAATGGGAGGACAGGGCCTGGGTTTCTAGAAAGAAGCCAGTACACCCAGGGCACAATGACGAAGCTCAATTATTGAGCTTCTCTTCAGCAATGACTTGAGTGACAGAGACCGGTTATATGCTCTTAGAAAGATGGGAGGGACTCAGGTACAGGACTCCCAAGGGTCTTCTAGGCCTGGGAGCTTGCAGGGGAGGGTGGTGAGGGCCAGAGGGGAGCTGAGAGCTGCTGAGCTGACCACAGCTGGAACGTGGTATCGTGTTCCACTCACCTCACTTTGGGAGAAAGTTTGCCAAACCTGTGAACATCCAGCAAACACCCAGAACCAGCCCCAGCCCTAACGAGGGGTTCATAAAAAGACCAGAGAAGTTGTGCCCAATAAAGTGGGTTAGGGAATGGTCTCAGAGCTGCTGAGAGCATTTGAAGGGATGAATGTTGAACACTGGCTAGAATGGGCTTCTTCTCTGCTCTCCAGAGAAGTGAGGTCAGTGCTGGCAGGCAGGGTTTCCACAATGCTAAGAAAGTGCAAGCAGTCAGTGGATTTCGCTTCAAGCAACAGTGAGCTCTCTGGCCCTGAGTGTGTCCAAGCAGAGTCTGGGTGGGCAACCCATAAAGTGACCTCATGGGAAGGCCAGGGAGATGACTCATGGGCTGGGCCAACCTCAGACTCTGTGATCTATACATTTCCTCCCAGCCCAAATGGCCTCTGATGTCATGAGGATAAGGGCCTTCTGTTCATACACACCTGAGCACCTTCTGTGTACCAATGACCAGACATCTGGTGGTGAACAAGATCGACGGAATCTCGTTCTCCTGTGCAGCAGAGAACCTTGCATGTAATGTCAAGAACCATCACAGCCAAATGAAACAGCATGTACTGAATGCCTACTATGTGCTAAGGATTCGGCATGCACTGTCTTATTTTATCTTCTCAACAGCCTTACCAAAAAAAACCCCATTGCCATAGAATCGATTCCAACTCATAGCTACCCTAGAGGACAGAACAGAACTGCCTTACAGGGTCTACAAGGTTGTAGTGGTGTAGTGGGCTGCACATTGGACTGGTAACTGTAAGGTCAGCAGTTTGAATTCACCAGCAGCTCTGTGGGAGAAAGATGAGACTTTCGGTTCCTGTAAAGTTGTACAGTCTTGGAAACCCAATATGGGGTCACTGTGAGTTGAAACTAATTAGATGGCACTTAACAACAGTCTTTACAGAAGCAGACTGTCCTATTTTTCTCCCACAAAGCAGCTGCTGGGTTGGAACCACCAACCTTTTGGTTAGCAGCCAAGCACTTTAACCACTGAGCTACCAGGAATTTTTAATAGCCTTGTTGTTAAGTGCTGTTGAGCCGGGCTCCACTCATAGCGACACTGTATAGGGTTTCCAATGAACACCTAGCTGGTAAATTTGACCCACTGACCTTGCTGTTCAAACTGACCTTGTGGTTCAGTGCTTTACCCCACAGTGCCATTCAACAGCCTTATGTGGTTGGAATTACTATGTTCATTTTACAGAGGAGAAAACTGAGGCTCAGAGCAGTCAAGGATTTGCCTAAGATCATATAGTTTCGGGAGAGGGGCTCAGATTTTTGTGTATGTGTGGTTCAAGGACACTGGGAAGATGAGACTTCTTAAGACTATTCCTTGAGCTGAGGCATCGGTATTTTCCTCCTGGTGTTAGCTTTATCCTTTGCTCCTCCCTGTGGAAAGATTTCCCGGTGTGTAGAAACAACCCCTGTGCGGCTGGTGCCCTTGAGACCCCTTTAGGCAGAGAGGCTCCCTAGACAGACCCCAGGAGGCGGATGCTCTGCCACCTCCCTGGCTGTTCATGTGCCCTGTGTCCAGCCCACTCATTCTGTGGGAGATACGGGGTCTCTTGGCTGCCCCGTTAGTCCCCTGAGGACAACCACCGCATGGAGAAGTGGTCAGAAATGAGGCAGATGGGAGTTCTTTATCCATGCCAAAGGGTTTCCAGAGCATCCAGAAGGTCCACCAGGGTGGAGTTGGGTGTGGGCAGCTCTCTGGCCTCATTTGGGATGTTGGATCAGAACTCTAGGTTGAGGTTCCAGCTTGCTGGGTGGGGAGGGGGGAGACTCTTCATTTGTCTGTGGCAATCCTGATTTCCAAGTCACACCATTTTAGGATGACCCATAAAACCCACCTTCAAAGTATTATTTGGATGGAAATCCTTTGAAATTGCAAAGTGCCATATAAAATGTAAGATGTTGTTTAAGCATCTTTGTAAATACGTAAGGAAAAAAAACCACAAACAAAAACCTATAAAACTATCAAGGACACAAAAATGGCCACTAAAAGTTGGCAGTAATTCCCAAGCTGATTTCAAAAAATTTGAGGGCATTTCTTTACTTACTGGGTCATTGGCTACGTGACATATTTCTCATTACTGAGATTTTCTAAATCTCAGTTTCCTCATCTATGAACTGGGAGCAGGAGTGCCCGATAGTGTGGTTTTGAAGAGTACATCAGATAGTGTTGTCAAATGCTTAGCACAGGCCCTGATGCATGCTCATTAGTGCAAATTTTATGTCTCAGACCGTTGTTGTTTTCTGTGGCCTTGGAACATGAAGCTCAGGGAACAGAGACATTTAGACTAGCAAGCTCAGAATTCATGTCCACCTAACCAAGATTCATTGTGCAGTTGTTATAGGCTGAGGATGCAGAAAGTGACAAACAAAAGCAAAAATCCAAGAGACTTGGTACCCAGGGATGAGGTTTGTGGATGTTTGTATATGAGGGATGGGAAGGATCCCAGCACCAAAGGCTTTCTGGTGGAGGAGGAAACAGTATTCACTAACCAGGCCAGGAGAGAGGTGGGGAACGTCAGGGCAGAGGGAGTGTGGCACATAGGAGAACCTGCAAGTTGAGCTGTCCGCTCACGGTAGACAGATGAACTTGCAGTTTGTCTGGGATCTGTCATTCCAGAAGAGGGTTTTGAGTATTTCCTGAAAGCGACAGGGAGACTCTGGCAGATTTTAGGCAGCAGAGAGGAACAAATTCCCTCACAGATACAGCATCCTGCGGTCCTCGGGTGTCAAGTCTTATTTGCACGGTGTGTGAGATTGATGATGATGAAGAACAGGGCTGTGGGCCATCTGGGTACGGATGTGACTGCAGACATAAATGTGTGTTCATGTAAATGAGTGAACATTCCCAGGTGAGCTACAGCCGGCGCCCACAGAAAAACAGCCCTGTTTGTCTGACGCCAGGCACTTCAGAGAATAGGCCTTATCAAAGCAAAACATTTGGTTATAAATATTTATAAATATGTGTTGGATTGAATTACGCTTTGGTACATTCACCATTTATGTCTATAAATATTTGAGAGCCTGCTTGGCATTGTGGAAAGATTCAGTGTTTGCAGGCATGGGCCGACTAGTATTTGGTTTCCTCTCAGTGACGGGACCAGGTTGATGACCCTGGCCTTGTCACTTCATCTCTTGGAGTCACAGTCTCCATGGTGATAATGATACCCATCTTAAACAGTGGTTTTGAGAATTAGAATAATCTATGTAAAGAGTCTAGCATGTGCTGATGACATGAGGACACTGAGTAAATGCTAGTAGGTGATTATTCATTTGTCTCTGAGGTTTTTAATAACTTAAGCTCTTCAGCTGGAAGATGTTAGAGGCCATCCGGTTTTGCCCATCATCTCTCAGAATTCCAGTCCTTTTCTTCTGCCTTCACATATCCCTACCAATATTCTTGTCAGCTCATTAAAAAATTTGGTTTGATTTTTTTTTGAAAGCCCTATGACTTGTTTTTTCAGAGTAGTTTTTAATTTTAGAGAGAAATTGTGCACAAAGTCCAGAACATGCCCATATACCCTCCTCCTTCCACATACTATTTCTCTGACTGTTAGCATTTGTCATTTCTGTGGTACATGGCAACTGATGAAACAGTGTTGATATATTGTTATTAAATAATTGATGCACTATTATTTCATTCAATTGTGCATAGAATTTCTATGATTTGGAACTGACTTGACGGTACCTAACAACACTATTATTAATACTATTTAATTAGAGTTTACTCTTTGTGTTGGAACAGCCTAGAAACCAAAAAACTAAGCCTGGTACCATTGAATTGATTCCAGCTCATAGTGACCCTATAGAACACAGTAGAATTGCCCTAAAGGGCTTCCAGGGCTATAATTGTTGTGCAAGCAGACTGCCACATCTTTCTCCCATGGAAAGTGGATTCGAACTGGCAACATTTCAGTTAACAAACAGCTTTTAACCACTGTACCACCAGGACTCTTTGTGTACCGTCAATCAGTTTTCACAAATGCATGATGTCATGTGTCCACCACTATTGTTGTTAGATACCACTGAGTCCGTTTTAACTCATAGCATCCCTGTGCACAAGTGAATGAAGCACTGCCTGGTCCTGCGCCCTCCTCACAATTGTCGCAGCCACTGTGTCAGTCCATCTTGTTGAGGGTCTTCCTCCTTTTTTATGACCCTCGACTTTACAGGCATACTATCCTTCTCCAGACTGGTTCCTTCTGATAACATGTTCAGAGTACCTGAGATAAAGTCTCTCCATCCTCTCTTCTAAGGAGCATCTGGCTGTGCTTCTTCCAAGACAGATTTGTTCCTTCTTCTGGCAATCCATAGTACATTCACTATTCTTCACCAACACCACTATCATATCATATAAAATAAGTCAGTTTGTTTTTTTAAAATCATTTAAAAAGTGAATTTTGAGGTAAAACAAAAAAAAATTTATAATGTGTATTAATGTATATGCTAGTGGCAAAGCATAATAATAAAAAAGTATTCAAGAATTCATCCCCTAACTTAAGCAAAAGAACATTGCATTGCTGTTGGAAGGCCCTGTGTGTACCTCCCCAGTCCCATCCTACCACCACACCTGAGTTTTGTGTTCTCATTTGTCTTGATTTTCTTTGTAGCAGTATAACATGATGCTATAAGTTGAAACTGACTTGATGGTATCTAACAACAACAATAATGGTGGACACATGACATTATGCATTTGTCAAAAGATGCATCTATAAGCTTTTTATTTGTATATGTACATAAATTTACATATATATTAATATATATGTGTTGTTGTTGTTAAGTGCCATTGAGTCTGTTCTGACTCACAGAGACCCTGTGCAGAGTTTCTGAGGAGCGTCTGGTGAATTTAAACGACCAACCTTGTGGTTAGCAGTTCAGTGCTTAGCCTACAGTACCATGCCAGGACATTATGTCTATAATCTTTAATTAAACTTTAGCTTATTCCTTAACTTTTTTAATATGTGCATTCTTCTATAACATGCTTCTCTTAGGAACACAATGTTATGTTTCTGAAATTCATCTGTGATGATGTGGTGGCTTGATTCATGCATTTCACTATTATACGAGGAAGCCATGGTGGCCCAGTGCCTAAAGTCCTTGGCTGCTAACCTAACGGTCAGCAGTTCAAACCCACCAGTGGCTGTGCAGGAGAAAGATGTGGCAGCCTGCTTCCATAAGGATTAAAACCTTGGAAAATGCTGTAAGTTCTCCATTTTCCTGTTTTTGCATCGGTTCCAGGCTGTTTGATTGCTAACAGTGTGGCTGAGCACATCTTGGCATGTGCTGCCCACACACATTTGGAAGAGTTTCTTAGGTGAATATCACGAGTACGTTATGAGCACGTGTACTTTCCATTTTACTGGATATTAGCAAATTGTTTCACAAAATGGTTGTACCAGTTTGTCATTTCACTTTTCTTCTGTGTCAATGTAAAGATATCAGGGAGTGTCTGTCACTTTAACTGTTTGACTATGCATTTAGCAGGCTGTGGATTTGTCCCTGTACCTTTTTTCCAGGAATGATTCCCTGACAGGCTAAGAATGAGTCAACAAATAATTTTTTTTAATGTTTTATTGTGAATTACGTTGATAGTTTACATGGGAGAACATTAACTTTACATTCATCCTGTCATATATAGTTTCATTGCC
>NW_006411108.1:0-726 GCF_000296735.1 Chrysochloris asiatica
ACTATAAGGCAGATGGGTCCAACTTGTCTATATACCAAGTGCTATATACATGGCAGAGTGCTGCAACATTTCCATATACAGAGTTCTAGCTACATGACTGAGTTGTCCTACATGTCCATATTCAGAGTACTACCTACATGGCATATGTGTCTAACATGTTCATATACTGAGAGCCACCTACAAGGCAAACAAGTCCCATATGTTACTATACAGAGGGCTACTGGCTTCGCAGATGTGTCCAATATATCCATGTACAGAGAGCTAGCAACATGGTACACATGTCCGAAATATGCATATACAGAAAGCTAGCTATATGGCAAGATACTAAAACATTTCCATATACAGAGTGCTAGCTATAAGGCAGATGAGTCCAATTTGTCTATATACCAAGAGCTAGCTACATGGCAGAGTACAGCAACATTTCCATATACAGAGTTCTAGCTACATGACCGAGTTTTCCTACGTGTCCATATTCTGTGTACTACATACAAGGCAGATGTGTCCAACATGTCCATATACTGAGAGCCACCTACAAGGCAGACAAGTCTCATATGTTAATATACAGAGAGCTACTGGCTTCTCAGATCTGTGCAATATATCCATGTACAGAGAGTTAGTAACATGGTACACATGTCCAAAATGTCCATATACAGAAAGCTAGCTATATGGCAAGGTACTAAAACATTTCCATATACAGAGTGCAAACTATAAGGCAGATGAGTCCAA
>NW_006411108.1:2861-3696 GCF_000296735.1 Chrysochloris asiatica
CCCATATGTTAATATACAGAGAGCTACTGGCTTCTCAGATGTGTCCAATATATCCATGTACAGAGAGCTAGCAACATGGTACACATGTCCAAAATGTCCATATACAGAAAGCTAGCTAAATGGCAAGGTACTAAAACATTTCCATATACAGAGTGCAAGCTATAACGCAGATGAGTCCAACTTGTCTATATACCAAGAGCTAGCTACATGGCAGAGTACTGCAACGTTTCCATTTACAAAGTTCTAGCTACATGACTGAGTTGTCCTACATATCCATATTCAGGGTACTACCTACATGGCATATGTGTCTAACATGTTCATATACTGAGAGCCACCTACAATGCAGACAAGTCCCATATGTTAATATACAGAGAGCTACTGGCTTCTCATATGTGTCCAATATATCCATGTACAGAGAGCTAGCAACATGGTACACATGTCCAAAATATCCATATACAGAAAGCTAGCTATATGGCAAGATACTAAAACATTTCCATACACAGAGTGCTAGCTATAAGGCAGATGAGTCCAACTTGTCTATGTACCAACAGCTAGCTACATTTCAGAGTACTGCAACATTTCCATATACAGAGTTCTAGCTACATGACCGAGTTGTCCTACGTGTCCATATTTTAGGTACTACCTACTTGACAGATGTGTCCAACATGTTTATATATTGAGAGCCACCTACAAGGGAGACAAGTCACATTGGTTAATGGACAGAGAGCTACTGGCTTCGCAGATCTGTCCAATATATCCATGTACAGAGAGCTAGCTACATGGTACACGCGTCCAAAATGTCCATACACAGAAAGGTAGCTATATGGCAATTACT
>NW_006411108.1:6696-7451 GCF_000296735.1 Chrysochloris asiatica
TAGCTATATGGCAAAGTACTAAAACATTTCCATATACAGAGTGCTAGCTATAAGGCAGATGAGTCCAACTTGTCTATATACCAAGAGATAGCTACATGGCAGAGTACAGCAACATTTCCATATACAGAGTTCTAGCTACATGACCGAATTGTCCTACGTGTCCATATTCAGGGTACTACCAACATGGCAGATGTGTCCAACATGTCCATATACTGAGAGCCACCTACAAGACAGACTAGTCCCATATGTTAATATACAGAGAGCTACTTGCTTCGAACATCTGTCCAATATATCCATGTACAGAGAACTAGCAACTTGGTACACACGTCCAAAATGTCCATATACAGAAAGCTAGCTATATGGCAAGGTACTAAAACATTTCCATATACAGAGTGCTAGCTGTAGGGCAGATGAGTCCAACTTGTCTATATACCAAGAGCTAGGTATATGGCAGAGTACTGCAACATTTCCATATACAGAGTTCTAGCTCCATGACCGAGTTGTCCTACGTGTCCATATTCAAGGCACAACCTACATGGCAGATGTGTCCAACATGTCCATATACTGAGAGTCACCTATAAGGCAGACAATTCCCATATGTTAATATACAGAGTGCTACTGGCTTCACAGATCTGTCCAATATATCCATGTACAGAGAGTTAGCTACATGGGACACGCATCCAAAATGTCTATATACAGAAAGCTAGCTATACGGCAAGGTACTAAAACATTTCCATATATAGAGAGCTAGATTT
>NW_006411108.1:8696-9733 GCF_000296735.1 Chrysochloris asiatica
GCGTCCCAAATATCCATATACGGAAAGCTAGCTATATGGCAAGGTACTAAAACATTTCCATATACAGAGGGCTAGCTATAAGGCAGATGAGTCCAACTTGTCTATATACCAAGAGATAGCTACATGGCAGACTACTGCAACATTTCCATTTACAAAGTTCTAGCTACATGACTGAGTTGTCCTACATGTCCATTTTCAGGGTTCTACCTACATGGCAGATGTGTCCAACATGTCCCTATACTGAGAGCCACCTACAAGGCAGAAAAGTCCCATTGGTTAATATACAGAGAGCTACTGGCTTCGCAGATCTATCCAATATATCCATGTACAGAGAGCTAGCTACATGTTACACACGTCCAAAATGTCCATATACAGAAAGCTAGCTATATGGCAAGGTACTAAAATATTTCCATATACAGAGTGCTAGCTATAAGGCAGATGAGTCCAACTTGTCTATATTCCAAAAGCTAGCTACATGGCAGAGTACTGCAATATTTCCATATACAGAGTTATAGCTACATGACTGAGTTGTCCTACATGTCCATATTCAGGGTACTACCAACATGGCAGATTTGTCCAACATGTCCATATACTGAGAGCCACCTACAAGCCAGACTAGTCCCATATGTTAATATACAGAGAGCTACTGGCTTCGCAGATCTGTCCAATATATCATGTACAGAGAGCTAGCTACATGGTATACACATCCAAAATGTACATATACACAAAGCTAGCTATATGGCAAAGTACTAAAACATTTCCAAATACAGAGTGCTAGCGATAAGGCATTTGAGTCCAACTTGTCTATATACCAAAAGTTAGCTACATGGCAGAGTACTGCAACATTTCCATATACAGAGTTCCAGCTACATGACTGAGTTGTCCTACATGTCCATATTCAAGGTACTACCTACATGGCAGATGGGTCCAACATGACCATATACTGAGAGGCACCTATAAGGCAGACAAGTCCCATATGTTAATATAAAGTGAGCTACTGGCTTCGCAGATCTGTCCAATATATCCATGTGGGGAGA
>NW_006411108.1:11693-12475 GCF_000296735.1 Chrysochloris asiatica
GCAACATTTCCATATACAGAGTTCTAGCTACATGACTGAGTTTTCCTACATGTCCATATTCAGGGTACTACCTACATGGCAGATGTGTCCAACATGTCCATATACTGAGAGCCACCTACAAGGCAGACAAGGCCCCTATGTTAATATACAGAGTGCTACTGGCCTCACAGATCTGTCCAATATATCCATGTACAGAGAGTTAGCTACATGGGACATGCGTCCAAAATGTCCATATACAGAAAGTTAACTATATGGCAAGGTACTAAAACATTTCCATATACAGAGTGCTAGCTTTAAAACAGATGAGCCCAACTTGTCTATATACCAAGAGCTAGCTACATGGCAGAGTACTGTATAGCTACTTGACCGAGTTTTCCTACGTGTCCATAAAACACTTCCATATACAGAGTGCCAGCTATAAGGCAGATGAGTCCAACATTGTCTATATACCAAGAGCTAGCTACATGGCAGAGTACTGTCTAGCTACTTGACCGAGTTTTCCTACGTGTCCATATTCAAGGTACTACCTACATGGCAGATGTGTCCAACATGTCCATATACTGAGAGCCACCAACAAGGCATACAAGCCCATATGTTATTATACAGAGAGCTACTTGCTTCCCAGATCTGTCCAATATAACCATGTACAGAGAGCTAGCTACATGGAACACGCGTCCAAAATGTCCATATACAGGAGCTAGCTATATGGCAAGGTACTAAAACATTTCCATATACAGACTGCTAGCTATAAGGCAGATGATTCCAACTTGTCTATATAACAA
>NW_006411109.1:0-706 GCF_000296735.1 Chrysochloris asiatica
GTCAAGTTGATTCCATATAAGTAGTTCTTGAAAGACTGAAATGGGAATTGAGTGATAGTTTACATGGGGGAACATCAGTTTTACACTCATCCTATTGTATTTTGTTTCATTGCAATGATCACATTACATGATCATTCATCAGTATTGCTTCTATTCCCTCTGTCTGTTTTCTTTGGGAATGTACACAAAAACACTCAGAAATATATAATCATTTAAATAACCAAAGGGCATATTCTACAAACTTGCCTTCTGGCCGCCAGCATACAGCCTTCCTCTTTCCATGAGTCTAGAGTCCTCAGCTGTTCTCTCTCTCCATGACATCATCTCTGTCTCCATCTCTGGGGTCACTGCTTTTCTGGTTAAGATCCCACATTCCACTCCTGCTCTTTTCCCTTGAAAGTCCTAGGATCCTAGACTGTAAGATTATCTACTACCCTATTTATATTACAAAACTTCTACCTTTACAGTTATCCCAGTCTCAATTAGTCATGGTAACAATTACTCACTATTGAATCATAAGAATCTTATCCTCATCTCTTTTCACCAGACTCGTCTAGACATGATGAAAACTATTCAGTGGGGATTCTAAAGCTGATCTTTTATAGTTACTTAAGAGAAGCTATTGTTTGGTTGTGGAGACCTGGTGTGGTGCTATAGGGTAAGCACTGGACTGCTAACCTCTAGGTCAGCAGTTCAAACCTACCAG
>NW_006411109.1:806-8736 GCF_000296735.1 Chrysochloris asiatica
GTCAAGTTGATTCCATATAAGTAGTTCTTGAAAGACTGAAATGGGAATTGAGTGATAGTTTACATGGGGGAACATCAGTTTTACACTCATCCTATCGTATTTTGTTTCATTGCAATGATTACATTACATCATCATTCAACAGTATTGCTTCTATTCTCTCTGTCTGTTTTCTTTGGGGATGTACACAAAAACACTCCGAAATATATAATCATTTAAATAACCAAAGGGCGTATTCTACAAACTTGCCTCCTGGCCGCCAGCATACAGCCTTTCTCTTTCCATGAGTCTAGAGTCCTCAGCTGTTCTCTCTCCATGTCTTCATCTCTGGGGTCGCTGCTTTTCTAGTTAAGATCCCACATTGCACTCCTGCTCTTCTCCCTTGATAGTCCTAGGGTCCTAGACTGTAAGGTTAACTACTACCCCATTTATATTACAAAACTTCTACCTTTACAGTTGTCCCAGTCTCAATTAGTCATGGTAACAATTACTATTGAATCATAAGAATCTTATCCTCATCTCTTTTCACCAGACTTGTCTAGACATGATGAAAACTATTCAGTGGGGATTCTAAAGCTGATCTTTTTTAGTTACTTAAGAGAGGCTATTGTTTGGTTGTGGAGTCCTGGTGTGGTGCTATAGGGTAAGCACTGGACTGCTAACCTCTAGGTCAGCAGTTCAAACCTACCAGCCACTCCTTGGAAACCCTGGATGCTATGAGTTGGAATCGACCCAATGGTGCTTCTCAACAACATTGTTTGGTTTGAAAAAGACTTTAGGGGATATTTTTGGTTTAAGGTTTAAAGTTGATCTCAGTGAAGTCATCTCAGGGGTTCATCTAGTCCCCATGGTTCCAGAAAGTCTGGAGTCCATGAGAGTTTGAAACACTATTCTACACCCACGGAGCAAATATTTAATATTTTTACATGGGAATTTTTGATACTAGATTTTTTTTTTTCAGCCCTGTATTCCTTTCCTTCACAGTCCTCATCTGCTTCCAGCTTACATTTATAGGTGTGATTCCTGGATTAATGCCTGTCTCTGCCACCAGAGCTGGGCTTTGTGAGAGAAGGACCTCTGTCAGCTATCAAGTGACCCACAGAGTCTGACAATTTGACAGTTCTTCACTGCTAACTGAAAGGTTAGCTGTTTGAACACACTAACAGCTTCATGGGAAAAAGCCCTAGTAGTCTGCTCCCATAAAGATTCCAGTCTAGGAAAGTGTAGGGGACAGTTCGACTCTGTGCTGAGGGTCGCTGTGAATTAGAGCCAACTCTACAGCACTCAACAGTAACATCAGTAGGGAACGGTATACTGTCTCTTTCCCTCTTCAAAGCAACTGATACATTTGGAATGACTCATGTTTTAACCATTGATTTGGAATTTCCAGAAGCGTAACTTGTTATGTTTGTTTATGAATTGGGATAAGTATTTTATATCCATTGTCTAAGATGATTTAATATCTTACATACTAATCAGCAGAACATGAGGTGGCAATAAGTCCTGGGGTGGCGCTGTGGGTTAATGCGCCAGACTGCAAAGTCATTTGAATTGCAAGGTTGCGGTTCAAGCTCACCAGGCACTCTTTGGAAATCCTATACAGGGTCACTATGGGTCGGAACCAACTCGACAGAACTTAACTACAACAAAAAGCAATACTACTACTTTGAGTCTTTATTGAACGCAGGGCTGGGGAGTTGTACTACAAGTATATTTGTTGTTGTTGTTCAGTGCCATTGAGTCCTACGTCGATTCAGGAGCAATTTGGTGATTTGGTTAATTCATCAGAATTATATTGGAAGCTAAGAAATGAAACCTGAGCATCTTTTATTTCTTTTTGAAATTACCAAAACTGCTTTACAAAACTCTATTTATAAATAGTAGCAAATGACTGTTTTATAAGCTGTTGTTGTTAGGTGCTCTTGGGTGAGGGCTTTTTCCGGAGTCCTGGTGTGGGACTGTAGGACAGGCCTTGCACTGCTAACTGACATATTGGTTCAGACCCACAGCCGCTCTTCACTATGAGTCAGAACAGACTCAATAGTACTTTACAACAGCAGTGAGTGAGAAACTGAGGTACAGAGAGGTTTTGCAATGTGACCAGGTCGATTAGTCAGGGCAGAGCTAGGTTATAATACTGCAGAAACCAATACTGCATCAAACCTCAGTGACTTCCATAAAAAGTGTTGGTTCCTGCTCGTCTCACCTCCTGGGGGTGACTCCGAGATCCAGGTCCCTTCATCAGAATGAGAGTATCAGTCCTAAGAGCTGGTTTTACAGCTGCTGCTGAAAGGCAAGGGATCGCTGAGGCCAGCGAGGCACCCGGAGGGGTCTTGTGCCATTCTCATCACACTCTACCTGCCAAAATGCCATCACTTAGCGCCAAGGTGGCTAAACTTCGTCTCTCATACTTTGGACATATTGCCAGGAGGGACTACTCCCTGGAGAAGGACGTGATGTTTAGAAAAGTGGAGAGTCAACAAAAAAGAAGCCCCTCAATGAGTTGGATTGACACAGTGGAACAACAATGGCTCAAACAGAACAATTCTGAGGATGGTGTAGGACCGGGCAGTGCTTTGTTCCATTGTACATAAGGTTGCTTTGAGTCAGACCCAACTGAGGGCACCTGACCACACAGCTTTTCTCTGCATACAACCACAAAGTACACCAAATCCCTTCCTGTTAGTTACAAATGTGGGCTTCAAATCTTGTTATCCTCTGTAACTTTCAGCTCTTATAGTTCAAACAGATACCTTAAGAGAAGAAAGACTTGGCAATTTTGTTCAAAAGTAACTAGCTGCTTTCAGTGAAGAGTTTTTTATTAAGTTCCAAATGTGCTAGAAAAAAAATTACTCTTTCAGAAGGCTTCAAAAGTTCATGGAAAAATTACATTATCTTTTCATCCCATTTTTCCAAGAACTTTTTGAAGTCTCCTCCTATTTACAAGTTAATTAACATCACTTAAATCACCTCTATTGGGATTGGAGGAAGACTCACTCACAACCTGTACTATGTAGGTGATACAACCTTGCTTGTTGTAAGGGAAGCAGACATGGCTTACTGATGCAGGCTAGAGACTACAGTCTTCAGTACAAATTACACCTCAACATAAAGAAAGCAAAAATCCTCACAAATGGACTGATAAACAATATCATGATAGATGGAGAAATGATCAAAGTTGTCAAGGACTTCATTGAACTTGGATTCACAATCAATGTTCATGGAAGCAGCATTTAAGAAATCAAGTGACTTAGTGCATTAGGCAAATCTGCTCCAAAAGACCTCTTTAAAACGTTAAAGAGCAAAGATATCACTTTGAGGTCTAAGGTGTGCCTGGCTCAAGCCAGTGTATTTTTAATTGCCTCATATACAGTTGGGAAATGAATAAGGAAAATCACAGAAGAATTGATGCTTTTGAGTTAACGTGTTAGGGAAGAATATAGAAAGCACCATGGACTGCCAGAAGAACAAACAAAACTGCTTTAGAAGAAGTACAGCTTAGAAGAAAGAATGGTGGGACTTTGTCTCTAGTATTTTGGGCATGTTGTTAGGAGGGACCAGTCCCTGGAGAAGAAGGACATCCTGCTCGGTCAAGTAGAGAAAGGGTCAGTAGAAAAGAGGAAGACCCCAACAAGATGGATCGACACAGTGCTTACAACACTGGGCTCAAGCCTAACAATTGCGAGGATGGTGCATGACTAGGCAGCGTTTCATTCTATTTTGCTTCTAGTCATTATGAATCTTCCCAGGGGCCCCTCAGAAGAAAAACCTGGCAATCTACTTCTAAAAGATTGTTGTTGTTACCATTGTTGTGTACCATGGAGTTGGTTGCGATTCATAGTGACCCTGCACAGGGTTTCTAAGGCTGTAAATCTTTACGGGAGCATAACACTTCATCTTTCTCCCCTGGAACCTCTGGTAGTTTCGAACTGCTGACCTTGAGGTTGGCAGCCCGACTCGTAACCACTATGCTACCAGAGCTTTACTACCATTAGAAATGCTATGGCACATGGTTCTACTCTAACACAGGATTTGGCACTGACTCAACAGCAACTAGGTTTAGGTGCCAGACCTGGGAGATGTGTGCCAGACCTTGAGTGTGCGGGCTCTTCATCCAGCAGGATGGCCACTGGTCCTGCCCTTAGATGTTCTAGCTGAGGTCTTTAGATGTTCTAGCTGAGGTCTGGCATATAACCTCTGTGGGCCTGCTTCTTCAACTCCCCCAGGAGATGACAACAGCCCTCCCTGCAGCTGGCTTTACCCAGAGGGAAGATAGAGGTGTGGGATCAGGGCACAGGGCTTCAGCATCTAGCCCAGTGGCTGTCTGAGTGAATGAATGAATGAACACACAAAAAGAGATTCTATCCACCCAGGTATATGCACACACACACACACAGACACTGTGTTAATTCTGATTCACGACAACCCTATAGGATAGACTAGAACTGTCACCAGAGGATTTCCAAGGCTGTAAATCTTTAAGGCACTGGACTACCACAGCTTTCCCCCGGAACAAAATAAAACAACAACATAAAAACCCAACCAAACCTGTTGCCATCTGTCGTTTCCAGCTCCTAGCAATCCCATAGGATAGAGGAGAATTGCTCCTCAGGGTTTCCGAGGCTGTCATCTTTGCCTGTGGAGAGGCTGGTGGGTTCCAAACTGCCCAATGTTGAGCCCACCGTGCTTACAGGGCTCTTTCCAGCTCAACAGTTGGGCCCAGTCCCCTTGCCTGTGCTCCCCCCTGCCCCTTCCCTGGACCTCACCCAGTGTCATTTGCCTTCTGCAGCAGTCTGACGTCATCAGTCTCTGTATTTCCCATCCTCTCCCGGTGCTAAGTTCTGAGTTTTGCACAAGGCTAGATGCAAAATGTGTGAGTAAGTTGAAATTTAACTTGGTTCATCATGATTTATTTTATTAAAAGCTTTCTAATAGCAAACATTTAACTTTTTCCTCAAGGGAACTTTCTTTTTCTTTTTTTTTTTTTCTGGAAAAAAGTAGCTGTTGTACACATTCAGAATCACCATTGCCAAAATATTGTCAGCATAACACAAAGTGTTTGGGACTCCAGAGCACTCCATTGTTCCCAGTAATTGGTGATTTCCATCTATTTTTAAAACTCAGCATTCCAGATGCAAGGAGAGTGTTTAGGGTAAGTTTCCATCCCAGCTTCTCTGTTTTCAATAGTGAATGTTTGGGGACCAGTCCAGATGCCTTTGAGTGGTCAGCTAGCGATGGGTCTGTTTCTGGAGACACATCTTTGATTAGGATTCTCTACAGTGCCTCACTCAGGCTCCCACTCCCCTTGGGTAGTGAAACATCAGCAGATCACGAATCAGGCTTGGAGACTTGGAGATGGAGGGGGCCTCAGACACTCACGCTGTGTGGGGAAGCCTGGTCATGGGTGATGCTGAGACGCTTGACCAAGACCACAGACCTCATGGAGGACTCAATTCTAGAATCTGGCTACTTCACGAAGCACCGACCTTTGAGAGGACAGATGTGGACTCTGGGTTTAATGCCAAAGTCACTCACCAACTCAGAGCCCAGGTTTTCTCATTTATGAAATGGGACTAAAAGTCTTGACTAGGCAAGACTAACCAAGAACACATATACATAGACACACATACATGTTTGCACACGCACACATGTACACACACTGGCACACAGACTTGATACATGTTGTTGTTGTTCTTGTATGCTGTTGAGTTGATTCCAACTCATAATGACCCAATATAGGACAGAGGAGAAGTGCCCGATGGGGTTTCCAAGACTACGGGGAGGGGCTGGTGAGTTTCAATTTCCAATCGTTCGATGAGTGTTTAGTCAAGCACTTGACCATTGCAACTCTAGACTCCTAGGTGTTACATAAGGACATTTACTTGCAGCCTTTAAATACTAGTCGGAGTCTTGGTGTGGTGCTGTGGGTTAATGTGCCAGACTGCAAGGTTGGTTTGAACTGCAAGGTTGGTGGAGCTCATATGTTCTTTCTTTCTCCAAAAATTGCACTTAACAACAACAAAGCCTTTGGAGAAAGAAGTAATAGCATGACCACTCTCCAAATGTATATATTTGACTTGATGGCAATGGAGGTTTTATATATTATATACAAAATATGCATTTGTGTAATTTATTAATGATTACTATTTGTATTTGATAATAAAGAGGTTGTCTGCTACTATTTGCCCAGGTTAGTGGTTCTCTGACTTTACAGGCATGTAGCATGAGAATGACTAAGATGGGCTTCTTTAAGCTCAGATTGTTGAGTCCCTGACTCCCAGAGTCTCTGCTTCAGTAGGTCTGGGTGAGGCCTGAGAATCTGCGTTTGCAGCAAGTTCCCAGAGTTCCTGCTGCGCCTCTTCTGGGAACCACTGATCTAAGCTGCTGGTTAAAAACAGAGCCAGCAACGGATACGTGCATAAGGCTGCACAGCTTTCAAATCTGTGCACGATTCATTCACTCAGAGCATCTTCGACTTCCTTCTCTGAGGCAGGCATTGAGCGTGCTCTGTGGCGTGAACAACGCACAGGAGACAAACAGCCCTGAGGCTGCTTGAAGCTCATGGCATGTGCTCATTGCAGCCCTGTCGGAGGCCCAGTGGGACCAATATCCCGATGTTACCATCTGGAGAAAGCAGTCTTTCAGTGACAGCACTCAGCTGATCCTTGTGATGCTGGCTCAGATCTTTCTCCAACCACTGCCCTTCTCACATGTGTATTTAATATAGTTCCTTTCTTTCCCAACCTTGAACTTAAGTTTTTCTAATTCTGCTGAATGTCTGCTTGCTATCTCTCCCCATTTTAATTCCATTTTATTGGCTGCTCCTCAAAGATGGGCCTCGCCTCCCTTCTTCCCAATATTTGGTACTTAAATTGTGTTGGCATTTGTTCCACTGCATTTTCTACCCCCTGTCAGGGGATCTTATCCCTTTTTTTCCTGTTAAATAATTTCTGCTTACACCTTGGCGATTAGAGGCCTCTGAGACAGAAGGTCTTGGTGGTCCACAGATTCCTGCTGTTTCTTTCTTGCTTCTGCATGCTAATGCTTGGCAGTCCATCTCGGCAGTGGGCAGGGGTGCTGGCACAGCTGCACCGTCTCCCCTGAGGCCGCGGGCTGAGGCTGCTGGGCTCTCTCGGTATCATGAGGCGTTCAAGTTCAACCCCAGCACCTTCACTTCACTGCACCGCCTAGGCTAATAAAAGACCAGGAGCACTAAAAATAGCTCAGCACAATTCCAACCTTGCAAGCTTTCAGGACAGCTCTCCAAAGAAACAATTCAGTTTCCTTCACAAATGCACAGGATACGGA
Source organism: Chrysochloris asiatica (assembly GCF_000296735.1). Taxonomy (NCBI): domain Eukaryota; kingdom Metazoa; phylum Chordata; class Mammalia; order Afrosoricida; family Chrysochloridae; genus Chrysochloris; species Chrysochloris asiatica. The sequence continues at coordinate 8,112 of NW_006411109.1, forward strand.
GGGATCTCTTTCAGTAGCAGAATTCTGAGCTAAACATCGCACACAAAAAACTGTTGTGCAGGGAAGGAGATGAAGGGAAAAACAGAAACAAAAACTCCAAAACAAAACTTCAACTGATGGATTCGCTGGTTTTTTTAAGTGTGATTTACTTAACCAACTTAGCTTAAGGCTTACGTCATTTAATATCGAGCTCCAGGTTTTTGTTCCTCTCCAGGACGCAGGCAGTATGTATGTAGACAGTGATATGATGGGTGGCAATAAGCGGTTGTGTTGTTTGTGTGTGTGTTGTTGTTGTTAAATTGCCAGCAATTTAACAAAAGGGTCCACAACAATGTCATTTTTTTTCTAATACTTTCTGCCTTTCACAGGGATATAAAATAAAAAAATGAAATAGCCACTTGCAATCGAGTGAGAGTTGACTTATAGTGACCCCATGGATGTCAGAGTACAATGGCATTCCAAAGGTTATTCAAGGCCTTTTAGAAGCAGATGTTGTTGTTGTTGTTGTTAAGTGCCATCGAGTCGGGTCCAACCCATAGCGACCCTGTACAGGGTTTCCGAGGGTGTAAATCTTTACGGGAGTAGAAAGCCTCATCTTTCTCCCGCGGAGCGGCTGGTAGTTTCG